>NW_026512160.1:40079-165974 GCF_027579735.1 Bombina bombina
GTTTCTAGGTCCATCTTCAAAGAACAAGTTTTATATTTTAGTTCATAACATTGGGAAACTAGTGTGTACAACAGTATGCAAGGATATACGTAGGACATTTCTAGTGTGTGCAGAGTCAGCAACGGTTAAGCTGGGGAGTTCTGGGGCGAGACTTACTTGCACGCTCCCCAACTGTAGTCGTCCCCCACATAAACAAGCATTTCGGCTTGCAGACTTACTTATACAGTTACATACTTCAAAAAACTGCAGCCACCATGATAGTTAAAAGACCTTTATTTTCTTATCCTGGGTCCAAAACATACAACGTTTCAAGCCAATATGGCTCTTAATCATGTACATCTTAATTATACAGGTTCCTGCTTTTTATACCCTCACCTGTTAATTATTCATCAATTGTTCATTAACCCATTGTATGAAAAACATATATTGCAACTGCAATAGTGACATCTAGTGGTTGTAATATATAGTACACTTTTCCTTATTTTTGATGTCTCTTTGCTTTTCAATAGAATGGGTGAACAGTATATATATCATTTAAAATATAAACATAAAACCTATATACAATGTTAAAAGAGGAGCATAAAATCCAAACATTCACAATGTCTACACAGTCTACAGAGTATATTTACATCAATCAAGATTTATTCCTTTACAGAATGTATTTTTATTGAGAAAAATTCTTTCATTTTATTTGATTCATTATCTTTTGTTCTACCCTTATAGAACAACCTGCTATTCACCAGCCATTTCATATGCCCATGATCAACTCAGAAGTGTAAACAATCCTAACCTATCCATGTATGATTTCCTTAGTAAAACAGACTCCAATCAAAGTCTTTATTAAGACCCTTGGGGATAAGGCAATCTAGTTTGTGAATCCAGAACATCTCCCTAACTTTTAGGAGATGCTCTCTATCGCCCCCCCCCTCCTTGGTTTTATCACCTGGTCTATGACTAAGAATCTGAGCTGACTAATACTGTGACCTGCAGAGAGGAAGTGAGAGGACACCGGTGCTTCCTTATTATTGCACCTTATATTAGATTTGTGTTCCGTTATCCTCTCCCTTACCTCTCTGCAGGTCTCGCCAATGTAAATAAATCCACACGGACATTTAATCATGTAAATAGCATATGTTGCTCTGCATGTAAAGTGTTTGTTTATTGTAAACTTCCTACCACTAATAGGATGGTAGAAATATTTGCCTTTTATCATCGAGCTACAATGGCTACAATTTAAACATGGATAGCAGCCATTATTGTTACTACCTATTGTTGATTGTATACTTCTCTTTCCAGGGCCAATGTCAGTATGTGTGATCCAATCCCTAATCCTTTTATTTCTCTTATATGCAATCATTGGTTCTTTTTTAAAATCTTCCACCTGTGGGTTGCATTCCCTAATGATGTGCCAATGTTTTTTTAGGATACCTGCTATCTTTCCACTCAACCTATTATGCTGTGTTACAAATTCAGAGAAATTTAAAGATGATTTATTTGAGAAAAATCCTATTAGACCTGTTATTTATGTGCTACCCAAAATCCATAAAGCTATCAATAAACCACCTGGGCGCCCTATTGTGGCTGGAATAGGGTCTGTGTTCTCAAACATTTCTGTTTTTTTGGATAAAGTATTACAACCCTTAATACAGAAAACAACCTCTTATATAAGGGACACAAATGATTTTCTATCCAAACTCAAAGATTTGGGGCAGGTTGGAGATAAATGCATACTGTTTACACTGGATGTCTCCAGTTTGTATACCTCTATCAGGCATACTAGTGGAATTGCAGCAGTAGAAAATATATTGAAATCTAGTAGTAATTATACTGCCAAAGAGATTGAATTTCTAATAAGTTTGTTGACTGTCATATTGTATCAAAATTACTTTTTATTCATGGACTCTTACTACCTCCAAAAACAGGGTACAGCAATGGGCTCCAACGTCGCCCCCACATACGCCAACATATTTATGAGTAATTTTGAGGAACATTTTGTATACTCAAATATGAATTTTCAAACATATGGTATCTCCTGGTGGAGATTTATCGATGATGTGTTTGGCGTATGGGGGGGGCGACGTTGTGAGCCTGTTATCATTTATAGAAGAACTTAATTGTTCAGTTAATGGATTGAAATTCAGTCTAAACATGAGTGAGGTAGGAGTAGAGTACTTGGATACTTATGTTTATAAGGATAAAGGTTTCTTGGAGACTGACCTGTACACGAAAAAACTGATAAGAATAATTTGTTGCAATATGGCAGTTGCCACCCAGAAAGTGTGTTCAGAGCAATACCCAACAGTCAGTTCACTAGAGTGAAGAGGATTGTCTCAGACGGTGCAAACAGAGATTGGAAGAAATGGCCAACAAGTTTATTTCTAGGAACTATCCAAAAAAACTAATAACAGAACAGCTTGTGAATATAGAGGAGGGTTTAGGACAGAGCCAAAAACAGACAGACAAAAGAAATGAGAACAATATGATATTTGTAACACAGCATAATAGGTTGAGTGGAAAGATAGCAGGTATCCTAAAAAAACATTGGCACATCATTAGGGAATGCAACCCACAGGTGGAAGATTTTAAAAAAACATAATTTATGCTTACCTGATAAATTCCTTTCTTCTGTTGTGTGATCAGTCCACGGGTCATCATTACTTCTGGGATATAACTCCTCCCCAACAGGAAATGCAAGAGGATTCACCCAGCAGAGCTGCATATAGCTCCTCCCCTCTACGTCAGTCCCAGTCATTCGACCAAGAATCAACGAGAAAGGAGTAACCAAGGGTGAAGTGGTGACTGGAGTATAATTTAAAAGATATTCACCTGCCTTAAAACAGGGCGGGCCGTGGACTGATCACACAACAGAAGAAAGGAATTTATCAGGTAAGCATAAATTATGTTTTCTTCTGTTATGTGTGATCAGTCCACGGGTCATCATTACTTCTGGGATACCAATACCAAAGCAAAAGTACACGGATGACGGGAGGGATAGGCAGGCTCATTATATAGAAGGAACCACTGCCTGAAGAACCTTTCTCCCAAAAATAGCCTCCGAAGAAGCAAAAGTGTCAAATTTGTAAAATTTGGAAAAAGTATGAAGCGAAGACCAAGTTGCAGCCTTGCAAATCTGTTCAACAGAGGCCTCATTCTTAAAGGCCCAAGTGGAAGCCACAGCTCTAGTGGAGTGAGCTGTAATTCTTTCAGGAGGCTGCTGACCAGCAGTCTCATAGGCTAAACGTATTATGCTACGAAGCCAAAAAGAGAGAGAGGTAGCAGAAGCTTTTTGACCTCTCCTCTGTCCAGAATAAACGACAAACAGGGAAGAAGTTTGGCGAAAATCTTTAGTTGCCTGCAAGTAGAACTTGAGGGCACGAACTACATCCAGATTGTGTAGAAGACGTTCCTTCTTTGAAGAAGGATTTGGACACAAGGATGGAACAACAATCTCTTGATTGATATTCCTGTTAGTGACCACCTTAGGTAAGAACCCAGGTTTAGTACGCAGAACTACCTTGTCTGAGTGAAAAATCAGATAAGGAGAATCACAATGTAAGGCTGATAACTCAGAGACTCTTCGAGCCGAGGAAATAGCCATTAAAAACAGAACTTTCCAAGATAACAATTTTATATCAATGGAATGAAGGGGTTCAATGGAACACCCTGTAAAACGTTAAGAACTAAGTTTAAACTCCATGGCGGAGCAACAGCTTTAAACACAGGCTTGATCCTAGCTAAAGCCTGACAAAAAGCCTGGACGTCTGGATTTTCTGACAGACGCCTGTGTAACAAGATGGACAGAGCTGAAATCTGTCCCTTTAATGAACTAGCTGATAAACCCTTTTCTAACCCTTCTTGTAGAAAAGACAATATCCTAGAGATCCTAACCTTACTCCAGGAGTAATGTTTGGATTCGCACCAGTATAGGTATTTACGCCATATTTTATGGTAAATCTTTCTGGTAACAGGCTTCCTAGCCTGTATCAGGGTATCAATAACCGACTCAGAAAAACCACGTTTTGATAAAATCAAACGTTCAATTTCCAAGCAGTCAGCTTCAGAGAAGTTAGATTTTGATGTTTGAATGGACCCTGTATCAGAAGGTCCTGTCTTAGAGGTAGAGACCAAGGCGGACAGGATGACATGTCCACTAGATCTGCATACCAAGTCCTGCGTGGCCATGCAGGCGCTATTAGAATCACTGATGCTCTCTCCTGCTTGATTTTGGCAATCAATCGAGGAAGCAGCGGAAAGGGTGGAAACACATAAGCCATCCCGAAGTTCCAAGGTGCTGTCAAAGCATCTATCAGAACCGCTCCCGGATCCCTGGATCTGGACCCGTAGCGAGGAAGTTTGGCGTTCTGGCGAGACGCCATGAGATCTATCTCTGGTTTGCCCCAACGTCGAAGTATTTGGGCAAAGACCTCCGGATGAAGTTCCCACTCCCCCGGATGAAAAGTCTGGCGACTCAAGAAATCCGCCTCCCAGTTCTCCACTCCCGGGATGTGGATTGCTGACAGGTGGCAAGAGTGAGACTCTGCCCAGCGAATTATCTTTGATACTTCCACCATTGCTAGGGAGCTTCTTGTCCCTCCCTGATGGTTGATGTAAGCTACAGTCGTGATGTTGTCCGACTGAAACCTGATGAACCCCCGAGTTGTTAATTGGGGCCAAGCTAGAAGGGCATTGAGAACTGCCCTCAATTCCAGAATGTTTATTGGAAGGAGACTCTCCTCCTGATTCCATAGTCCCTGAGCCTTCAGAGAATTCCAGACAGCGCCCCAACCTAGTAGGCTGGCGTCTGTTGTTACAATTGTCCAGTCTGGCCTGCTGAATGGCATCCCCCTGGACAGGTGTGGCCGATGAAGCCACCATAGAAGAGAATTTCTGGTCTCTTGATTCAGATTCAGAGTAGGGGACAAATCTGAGTAATCCCCATTCCACTGACTTAGCATGCATAATTGCAGAGGTCTGAGGTGTAGGCGTGCAAAAGGTACTATGTCCATTGCCGCTACCATTAAGCCGATCACCTCCATGCATTGAGCTACTGACGGGTGTTGAATGGAATGAAGGACACGGCATGCATTTTGAAGCTTTGTTAACCTGTCCTCTGTCAGGTAAATCTTCATTTCTACAGAATCTATAAGAGTCCCCAAGAATGGAACTCTTGTGAGAGGAAAAAGAGAACTCTTTTTTTCGTTCACTTTCCATCCATGCGACCTTAGAAATGCCAGAACTAACTCTGTATGAGACTTGGCAGTTTGAAAGCTTGAAGCTTGTATTAGAATGTCGTCTAGGTATGGAGCTACCGAAATCCCTCGTGGTCTTAGTACCGCCAGAAGGGCACCCAGAACCTTTGTGAAGATTCTTGGAGCCGTAGCCAATCCGAATGGAAGAGCTACAAACTGGTAGTGCCTGTTTAAGAAGGCAAACCTTAGATACCGGTGATGATCTTTGTGGATCGGTATGTGAAGGTAAGCATCCTTTAAATCCACTGTGGTCATGTACTGACCCTCTTGGATCATGGGTAAGATTGTCCGAATAGTTTCCATTTTGAACGATGGAACTCTTAGGAATTTGTTTAGAATCTTTAAATCTAAGATTGGCCTGAAAGTTCCCTCTTTTTTGGGAACCACAAACAGGTTTGAGTAGAACCCTTGTCCTTGTTCCGACCGCGGAACCGGATGGATCACTCCCATTATTAACAGATCTTGTACGCAGCGTAGAAACGCTTCTTTCTTTATCTGGTTTGTTGACAACCTTGACAGATGAAATCTCCCTCTTGGGGGAGATAATTTGAAGTCTAGAAGGTATCCCTGAGATATGATCTCTAGTGCCCAGGGATCCTGAACATCTCTTGCCCAGGCCTGGGCGAAGAGAGAGAGTCTGCCCCCCACTAGATCCGGTCCCGGATCGGGGGCTCTCGGTTCATGCTGTCTTTGGGGCAGCAGCAGGTTTCCTGGCCTGCTTGCTCTTGTTCCAGGACTGGTTAGGCTTCCAGCCTTGCCTGTAACGAGCAACAGCTCCTTCCTGTTTTGGTGCAGTGGAGGTTGATGCTGCTCCTGTTTTGAAGTTCCGAAAGGGACGAAAATTAGACTGTCTAGCCTTAGCTTTGGCTTTGTCTTGAGGTAGGGCGTGGCCCTTACCTCCTGTAATGTCAGCGATAATCTCTTTCAAACCGGGCCCAAATAAAGACTGCCCCTTGAAAGGTATATTAAGTAATTTGGACTTAGAAGTAACATCAGCTGACCAGGATTTTAGCCACAGCGCCCTACGTGCCTGTATGGCGAATCCTGAGTTCTTAGCCGTAAGTTTGGTTAAATGTATTTTTTGATGCGTAGCAAAGAGCGCCAAAAACGGCCTCTCCCACACAGCAGTGAAGAGAAACGAAACTGTCACAATTAAAGCAAAAAAACTGCCAAGTGGAAAATAATGCCCAAATATTTATTCACACAGTACCTCAGCAATGTAAACGATTCTACATTCCAGCAAAAACGTTTAACATGATAAATAGTTATTAAAAAGGATTAGTGACCTTTAACAGAGTAGTTCCGGTGAAATACCATCCCCAGAATACTGAAGTGTATACATACATGTCATTTTAACGGTATGGCAGGATTTTCTCATCAATTCCATTCAGAAAATAAAAACTGCTACATACCTCAATGCAGATTCATCTGCCCGCTGTCCCCTGATCTGAAGCCTTTACCTCCCTCAGATGGCCGAGAACAGCAATATGATCTTAACTACTCCGGTTAAAATCATAGTAAAAAACTCTGACAGATTCTTCCTCAAACTCTGCCAGAGAAGTAATAACACGCTCCGGTGCTATTTTAAAATAACAAACTTTTGATTGAAGTCATAAAAACTAAGTATAATCACCATAGTCCTCTCACACATCCTATCTAGTCGTTGGGTGCAAGAGAATGACTGGGACTGACGTAGAGGGGAGGAGCTATATGCAGCTCTGCTGGGTGAATCCTCTTGCATTTCCTGTTGGGGAGGAGTTATATCCCAGAAGTAATGATGACCCGTGGACTGATCACACATAACAGAAGAAAGAACCAATGATTGCATATAAGAGAAATAAAAGGATTAGGGATTGGATCACACATACTGACATTGGCCCTGGAAAGAGAAGTATACAATCAACAATAGGTAGTAACAATAATGGCTGCTATCCATGTTTAAATTGTAGCCATTGTAGCTCGATGATAAAAGGCAAATATTTCTACCATCCTATTAGTGGTAGGAAGTTTACAATAAACAAACACTTTACATGCAGAGCAACATATGCTATTTACATGATTAAATGTCCGTGTGGATTTATTTACATTGGCGAGACCTGCAGAGAGGTAAGGGAGAGGATAACGGAACACAAATCTAATATAAGGTGCAATAATAAGGAAGCACCGGTGTCCTCTCACTTCCTTTCTGCAGGTCACAGTATTAGTCAGCTCAGATTCTTAGTCATAGACCAGGTGATGAAACCAAGGAGGGGGGGGCGATAGAGAGCATCTCCTAAAAGTTAGGGAGATGTTCTGGATTCACAAACTAGATTGCCTTATCCCCAAGGGTCTTAATAAAGACTTTGATTGGAGTCTGTTTTACTAAGGAAATCATACATAAGGGTAGAACAAAAGATAATGAATCAAATAAAATGAAAGAATTTTTCTCAATAAAAATACATTCTGTAAAGGAATAAATCTTGATTGATGTAAATATACTCTGTAGACTGTGTAGACATTGTGAATGTTTGGATTTTATGCTCCTCTTTTAACATTGTATATAGGTTTTATGTTTATATTTTAAATGATATATATACTGTTCACCCATTCTATTGAAAAGCAAAGAGACATCAAAAATAAGGAAAAGTGTACTATATATTACAACCACTAGATGTCACTATTGCAGTTGCAATATATGTTTTTCATACAATGGGTTAATGAACAATTGATGAATAATTAACAGGTGAGGGTATAAAAAGCAGGAACCTGTATAATTAAGATGTACATGATTAAGAGCCATATTGGCTTGAAACGTTGTATGTTTGGACCCAGGATAAGAAAAGAAAGGTCTTTTAACTATCATGGTGGCTGGAGTTTTTTGAAGTATGTGATTGTGCTGAAGACTTGGCAAGTCTGTTGCTCCGTGCCCCACAAGAGAAGACTCAGGTGTGCTGTTTTCAACTTTTTCGATTTTGTTACTTATACAGTTGCAAGAAAAAGTATGTGAACCCTTTGGAATGATATGGATTTCTGCACAAATTGGTCATAAAATGTGATCTGATCATTATCTAAGTCACAACAATAGACAATCACAGTCTGCTTAAACTAATAACACACAAAGAATGAAATGTTGCCATGTTTTTATTGAATACACCATGTAAACATTCACAGTGCAGGTGGAAAAAGTATGTGAACCCCTAGACCAGTGTTTTTCAACCAGTGTGCCGTGGCACACTAGTGTGCCGTGAGAGATCCTCAGGTGTGCCACAGCAGACTGACAACAGTGTGACATATTTTTTAAACTTTGCTTGTTTTTTACTCCCAGTGCAGGAGTAGTTTGTAGGAGGCATGGCATAACAGCACAATACATACAGTTTGTGTGTGTGTATGTGTTTGTGTATATATATATATATATATATATATATATATATATATATATATATCTATATATCTGCTGTATTTGGCTACAATGTGTGATTTTTTTTAAATTTTGGGATGGTGGTGTGCCACAGGATTTTTTAATGTAAAAAAGTGTGCCACGGCAAAAAAAAAGGTTAAAAATCACTGCCCTAGACTAATGACATCTCCAAGAGCTAATTGGAGTGAGATGTCAGCCAACTGGAGTCCAATCAATGAGATAAGATTGGAGGTGTTGGTTACAGCTGCCCTGCCCTATAAAAAACACACACCAGTTCTGGGTTTGCTTTTCACAAGAAGTATTGCCTGATGTGAATGATGCCTCGCACAAAAGAGCTCTCAGAAGACCTACGATTAAGAATTGTTGACTTACATAAAGCTGGAAAGGTTTATAAAAGTATCTCCAAAAGCCTTGCTGTTCATCAGTCCACGGCAAGACAAATTGTCTATAAATGGAGAAAGTTCAGCACTGCTGCTACTCTCCCTAGAAGTGGCCGACCTGTAAAGATGACTGCAAGAGCACAGCGCAGACTGCTCAATGAGGTGAAGAAGAATCCTAGAGTGTCAGCTAAAGACTTACAAAAGTCACTGGCAAATGCTAACATCCCTGTTAGCGAATCTACAATACGTAAAACACTAAACAAGAATGTATTTCATGGGAGGATACCACAGAGGAAGCCACTTCTGTCCAAACAAAACATTGCTGCACGTTTACAGTTTGCACAAGAGCACCTGGATGTTCCACAGCAGTACTGGCAAAATATTCTGTGGACAGATGAAACCAAAGTTGAGTTGTTTGGAAGAAACACACAACACTATGTGTGGCGAAAAAGAGGCAGAGCACACCAACATCAAAATCTCATCCCAACTGTGAAGTATGGTGGTGGGGGCATCATGGTTTGGGGCTGCTTTGCTGCGTCAGGGCCTGAACGGATTGCTATCATCGAAGGAAAAATTAATTCCCAAGTTTATCAAGACATTTTGCAGGAGAACTTAAGGCCATCTGTCTACCAGCTGAAGCTCAACAGAAGATGGGTGTTGCAACAGGACAATGACCCTAGGCATAGAAGTAAATCAACAACAGAATGGCTTAAACATAAGAAAATACGCCTTCTGAAGTGGCCCAGTCAGAGTCCTGACCTCAACCCGATTGAGATGCTGTGGCATGACCTCAAGAAAGCGATTCACACCAGACATCCCAAGAATATTGCTGAACTGAAACAGTTCTGTAAAGAGGAATGGTCAAGAATTACTCCTGACCGTTGTGCACGTCTGATCTGCAACTACAGAAAACGTTTGGTTGAAGTTATTGCTGCCAAAGGAGGTTCAACCAGTTATTAAATCCAAGGGTTCACATACTTTTTCCACCTGCACTGTGAATGTTTACATGGTGTGTCCAATAAAAACATGGCAACAGTTCATTCTTTGTGTGTTATTAGTTTAAGCAGACTGTGATTGTCTATTGTTGTGACTTAGATGATGATCAGATCACATTTTATGACCAATTTGTGCAGAAATCCATATAATTCCAAAGGGTTCACATACTTTTTCTTGCAACTGTATGAGTCTCTTTGAAGGCAATTTTCTTCATCGGCTCAGTAGGTCCTCCTAAGCTTGGTTGCTCTGGTTTAACGTCTCCCTTATAAGTGTATCTCAGTGCCGGTGGGTTATTATTGTTGGTTCCAAAAAGGGTTATTGTCTCTTGGACTGTCTGCGCCGTGACATAGTGTGAGTTCTCTTCAGTAGTCTGTTGCCTCTGCAGGCTCCTGGCGTTCTGTATAGTTAGAATGGTTGAGGTTCAGGCTTTGGACCTCCTCTGGAGACACTGACATGACTAGCAGAAGCTCCAGAGTAGAACACAACATCTGCTTGAGATTAGTAAAATGAGTATGGATCAGAGTATGCGTGATAAACTAAAAAACAATATTAACAGATAAAGATATGGGTCTTAAAGGTCGTGATTGCTACCACAACAGAAAGAAGAACATATACATAATACCAAATGTATTAAAAGAGGCATCGATGCAAGGGAAGAAAGTATAATTCTACCTCTATATAAATCCCTGGTAAGACCTCACCTTGAGTATGGAGTGCAGTTCTGGGGAGAAATTAAAAAAAAGGACATTGCGGATTAGAAAAAGTTCAGAGAAGGGCCACAAAACTAATATAAGAAATGGGGGATTTAGACAATGAGAAGAGGTTAGTCAAATTGGGTCTGTTTATGCTAGAAAAAATGCAAGTTAGTGTGGTCAAGATAATGACTGAAAGTAACGATTGCACTTCTGCGAAGCCAGGCGCGCTAACCCTTCTCTGGTTATCACGGTTTACCATGGACTTGTGATATCAAAATTGCATGTAATGATCATGTGCACTAGTTAATATTGGTTATTGCGTGTGAACTATCATTAATCTGGCCCTAATTGTTTTAAGTTAAATTGGCAGCATTGTTCAATTGGCAGCTTCTTTATAGTAAATAAGGTAGGATAGGTATAGGTTGAACTCAATGGACTACTGACTCAACTTTGTCTACTATGTTATTAAAGGGACAGTCTACTTGAAAATGTTATTGTATAAAAAGATAGATAATCCCTTTATTACCCATTCACCAGTTTTGCATAACCAACACTGTTATATTAATACACTTTTTACCCGTGCTTACCTTGTATATAAGCCTCTGAAGACTGCCCCTTTATCTCAGTGCTATTTACAAACTTGCATTTTAGCCAATCAGTGCTGACTCGATGGGAGTGAGCACAATGTTTTCTATATGGTACAATGCTAGCTATATGGCACACGAACTAGCACTGTCTAACTGTGAAAAACTGTAAAATTCACTAAACTAAAAGGGCGGCCCCTCAAGTGCTTAGAAATCAGCCTAAGAACCTACCTAGGTTTAGCTTTCAACAAAGAATACCAAGAGAGCATGGAAAGTTGTTTAAAATTGCATGCCCTATCTGAATCATGAAAGTTTAATTTTTTCTTTACTGCCCATTTAAGTAAGTTATAATATAAGATAAGTTGCACCAGGTTAAACTAATCTTGTAAGGATGGACTATGTATACATTTCCAAAATCTAGGCATTAGATTAAATTTGCATTGCAGTGATGGTCACAGGTTTAGAAACAAGAGGCCTGGATCATTTGGAATTTAGCTGTTGAGCTAATTTCTTATAAATTAGTTTAACTTGCCAAAAGGGCTGAATAATTGGGCAAGCCCACTACATATGGAACATGGTGCTTTTGATCCAGCAATATCTCCAACAAAAACCAGAGGTTTGGGGACTGATACACTTTTTTTTAGTTAAATACCACCTAGTAAGGATTTTGAAGTTTCTAACATTGTGGTAGAAATAGGTTTTGTAGTTTATTTAAAAATTAATTTCAATATTAAAGCTCATGGGGGTAGATTTATTAAATGCTGGGCGGACATGATTCGGTTTAGCAAATCATGTCCGCCCGACATTGCTACATGCCGACAGCATACGCTGTCTGCATTTAAAATTGCACAAGTCGGAAACTTCAGGCGGAGATAGCAGCATCCGCTGTTTGTTAAATCTAGCCCATGGCGTCAAGGGGTCATGTAAGTTGGAAGCAAATAAGTAGCGGACGAAAAAAAAGCAGGAAGTATAAAATCAGAGGGTACGTTTAGTAGATGTACAACACAATAATTTAAAAGGAATACGCTTTCTACCGATATTAATCCTTGTGAGTGGTTATAAAATGCTTTAGTTGAAATGTATCTGAACTATGGTTTGTAACAATTATCTTCCTAGACAGGCTATAGTGCCCTTCTGCACTAAACTATATCATTCATTGGTCTGAGTTTCCCAGAATCCATTATGGAGAGAAAGGGGTTTAATTTAGTGATATTGTGTGAAAATAAAGGGTGCTTTTCCAATTCCACCAAGACACATAGGTCAACTGCGGTCCTCAACATGCCAGGTTTTCATTATAGCTGAACTAGAGCACAGGTGAAATAATCAGCTGATCAGTAACCATGATTACTAACCTGCTATCACCCATCAGCTAATTATTTCACCTATGCACTGGTTCAGCTATAATGAAAATATGGCCTGTTGGGGGTACTTGATGACATTGGTTGAGAAACCCTGGGTTATATAATGTGGGTATTAATGAATAGAGTTGTTTTTGCAGTTTAGTTATAAATGTTCTGGAAAGAGGAGTAGGAAGTTTCTAGAGAAGATAAAGTACTTTAAGAGGGATCATCATTTTTGACAGTGTCTACTATTCTTGTTTTCTCTTGTATTATTCTTTCATAAATATCCAAGTAGACTGTGTGTTTACTTGGGAATAAGCAGATGCCAAGATATTTCAGTGATAGAGTTGCCAGGTGTCCAGTATTCAACAGGACAGTATTCTAGCAGGCTGTTCAGTAAAATTTTTCACAAAAATCGAAATTTTAAATATAAACCTGAACGACGCAGACTTGACAGCCATCAAAAAACTCACCACATTCTCGTGGTGCCCTTCTGCACTAAACTACTTAGGAATTAAACTCGCCCCCACACTTGATAATATGTTTACACTGAACTATATTCCAATTAAACGTGCAATCATTAATGACCTCTCTTCGTTGAGATCTAAACAGATATCTTGGCTAGGACGTATAGAGGTCATTAAAATGAATGTATTCCCAAGAATACTATATTACCTCCAAACATTACCTATCCCCTCCCGAAGAACTATTTGCCCTCTATACAAAAAGCATTCAGGGATTATATATGGAACAAAAAACCACCAAGAATTAACCAACACACAATGCAATCCCCCAAAATACAGGGAGGACTGGGAGTCCCAAACCTTGAATTATATAGACAGGCTATATTTCTACAAAGGATTGTGGACTGGAACATTCACTTTCACCATAAACGATGGGTCCCTTTAGAGCATTTAATATCCCAGAAACCCCATCTTGGACGCTTGTGCTGGGGTGACTCCAACAAACTTACAAATACAACATATGACAGCCCTGTGACACACAAGACTTTTCAGGTCTGGATGAAGACTATTAATACATCACTATTTATTTCCTCTATCCCATCCCCACTGACATCCTTAATAGAGAATGGTGAATTTACATTACGTCCCTTTTCAAACTTCTCAGTAACAGAGACGGTTAACAGAGACTATGCAGTACGATCTATGATTGTAAATTAATCTCTGCGCACACAATATGATCTAGTAGCTGAAGGACATGAATGTTTCCCTAATTGGTTCACATACAGACAAGCTAGAAATTTCATACTTAGACATAAGGGACACAATAATATGACAAGACCACTGACGAACTTTGAATCACTATGCATACTGACCCCCCCGCTTAGGCATACCTTGTCTAAAATCTATAAATTGTTAATTCAGAAGCCACCAGGATACATACCTCCATATTTAGAGAGATGGGAAACTGATCTTGGAATTATTATTCCCCCTCAGACAAGCTCCTCGGTGCTCCAGGCCACCATGAAATCTTCCATTTCTTCCTCCATTCTGGAGATTAACTTCAAATTGTTACACAGGTGGTATTTTACTCCACGGAAATTACATTGTCTATTCCGATCACAACCAAACCAATGTTGGAGATGTGGGCATATGTGGTGGTGGTGTAACACCATTCAAATTTTTTGGAGACAGGTGATCAATGAGATAGAACTTATAGTGGGAGTTGTACTTCCATTAGACCCCCTGATATGACTTCTGAATAAACCCCCTAACATCAAATATAAACCTTATCTCCGTCTATTTCGGATCATGGCCAACGGGGTTAAGATACTGATTGCTAAAAATTGGAAACATAGTGACGCTCCCTCACTGCATATGTGGATAGGGAAGGTTTCAGATTTGATTGAATTGGAAGAATATTATTACCTTAAAAATTAGAAAATGGAGATTTATGCTGAGATGTCCCATTCCTGGGATGCGTATATACAATCTACTAAGGATAAAGTAGATAAGTGAGATATAGACCTTATGGGATACAGCAGATGGGACAGGACACACCTTCCCCCCTTCCCTTTCCCTCCTTCCTTTCCTTTTTGCCCTTTTGGTTTTTCTTATAATCGGAATATTAGATATCTCCTCAAGGAGTATTTGACACTGTTACTGACCTCTGAAGAGGTTTAAAAGACAATTGAGTTACTTTACACTGTTACAACGTATTTTTCAAATCAGACATGTGACTCATTAAAATGTGACAACTGTTGGAATTGAATTGCAGAACTGCGTCTCCTAATATTTGTATTACTTTATTTAATTTTCAATAAAGTTGTTTAAAAAAAAAAAAATAATTCACAAAAATGCTCGCCACCTATATGCCCATTTTTTCATCACTGAGTGTTATCTTAAAAGTAAAAGGCCTTCTATGCCTCAACGCATTACAACTATGGTGCAGAAATAAGGGCCTTCATTTAATCTAGGAAAGAAGTGATATTAACAATCTCAAGATTAAGTGAGAAATTTCTGCAGAGATAGAGATTGCTTGAGTTAAATTAGAGTCTATCGGCTAGATTATGAGTTTTGCGTAATCTACATTATACTTATTAACCCCTAATCTGCCGCTCCGGACATCGCCGCCACCTACATTATACTTATGAACCCCTAATCTGCTGCCCCCAACTTCGCCGACACCTACATTATATTTATTAACCCCTAATCTGCTGCCCACAACATCGCTGACACCTACATAATGTTATTAACCCCTAATCTGCCACCCCCAACGTCGCCGCCACTATAAAAAACATATTAACCCCTAAACCACCATACTCCCGCATTGCAAACACTAGTTAAATACCATTAACCCCTAATCTGCCGCCCCTAACATCGCCACCACCTACCTACATTTATTAACCCCTAATCCTAACTCTAACCCTAACACCCCTTAACTTAAATATAATTATATAGTGGCGGCGACGTTGGGGGCGGCAGATTAGGGGTTAATAAATGTAGGTAGGGATGGCAGATTAGGGGTTAATAATATTTAACTAATGTTTGCTAGGCGGGAGTGCGGTGGTTTAGGGGTTAATATGTTTATTATAGCGGCGGCGATGTCAGAAGCGGCAGATTAGGGGTTGATAAATTTATTTTAGTGTTTGCGATGCGGGAGGGCCTCAGTTTAGGGGTTAATAGGTAGTTTATGGGCGTTAGTGTACTTTTTAGCAATTTAGTTATGAGTTTTATGCTATAGTGTAAAACTCATAACTACTGACATTAAAATGCGGTACGAATCTTGACGGGATAGGGTGTACCGCTCACTTTTTGGCCTCCCAGGACTAGCTCGTAATACCGGCGCTATGGAAGTCCCATTGAAAATAGACTATACGCAAATTGCGTAAATTGATTTGCGGTGAAGGCTAAAAAAGTGTGAGGTGCCCCTAAATCTGCAAGACTCGTAATACCAGCAGTAGTAAAAAAGCAGCGTTATGAGAAGAAGCAAATTAAATAATAGAAGTAAATTTGAAAACACAATTTATGCTTACCTGATAAATTTATTTCTCTAGTGGTGTATCCAGTCCACGGATCATCCATTACTTATGGGATATTCTCACTCCCAACAGGAAGTTGCAAGAGGACCCACAGCAAAGCTGTTATATAGCTCCTCCCCTCACTACCATATCCAGTCATTCTCTTGCAACTCTCAACGCGCATGGAGATAGTAAGAGGAGAGTGGTGAAAAATAGTTAGTTTATTAACTTCAATCAAAAGTTTATTTTAAATAGTACCGGAGTTGTGCTATTTGTTCTCAGGCAGAGATAGAAGAAGAATTTGCCTGAGTTTTCTATGATCTTAGCAGGTTGTAACTAAGATCCATTGCTGTTCTCACACATGTCTGAGGAGTGAGGTAACTTCAGAGGGAGAATGGCGTGCAGTTTATTCTGCTATCAGGTATGTGCAGTTATGATTTTTTCTAGGATTGGAAATGCTAGAAAATGCTGCTGATTCCTGATAAATGTAAGTTAAGCCTGAATACAGTGATTTAATAATGACTAGTATCATGCTTATTCTCAGGGGTAATACCCTTATAGATATGCTATATAAAACGTTTGCTGGCATGTTTAATCGTTTTTTATATATGCTTGGTGATAAAACTTATTGGGGCCTAATTTTTTCCACATGGCTGGCTGTATTTTTGCCTAGAAACAGTTTCCTGAGGCTTTCCACTGCTGTAATATAAGTGGGAGGGGCCTATTTTAGCGCTTTTTTGCGCAGTTAAAATTACAGACTGAGACATCCAGTTTTCCTCAGAAGTACCCTGAATGCTACAGGACATCTCTAAAGAGCCTAAAATCGTTTATTGGGGAAGGTAGGAGCCACAGTAAAGCTGTGGCACTTTGCTGGGACTGTTAAAAAACGTCTATGTCGTTTTTTTTATCCGTTTTTTGAACTAAGGGGTTAATCATCCATTTGCAAGTGGGTGCAATGCTCTGTTAGCCTATTACATACACTGTAAAAATTTCGTTTGTGTAACTGCCTTTTTTCACTGTTTTTCAAATTTTGACAAAATTTGTTTCCCTTAAAGGCACAGTACCGTTTTTTTATATTGCTTGTTAACTTGAATTAAAGTGTTTTCCAAGCTTGCTAGTCTCATTGCTAGTCTGTATAAACATGTCTGACATAGAGGAAACTCCTTGTTCATTATGTTTAAAGGCCATGGTGGAACCCCCTCTTAGAATGTGTACCAATTGTACTGACTTCACTCTAAGCAATAAAGATCATATTATGTCTTTAAAAAATGTATCACCAGAGGAATCTAGCGAGGGGGAAGTTATGCCGACGCTGAGCTGGCTGAAAAAAAACCTAACACCTGCAAAAAAGCAGCGTTCAGCTCCTAACGCAGTTCCATTGTTTCCTATGGGGAAACACTCTCTAAGTCTACACCTAACACCCTAACATGAACCTCGAGTCTAAACACCCCTAATCTTACACTTATTAACCCCTAATCTGCCACCCCCGCTATCGCTGACACCTGCATTATATTATTAACCCCTAATCTTCTGCTCCGGACACTGCCGCCACCTACATTATCCCTATGAACCCCTAATCTGCTGTCCCTAACATTGTCGACACCTATATTATATTTATAACCCTCTAATCTGCCCCCCCCCAACGTGGCCGCCACCTACCTACACTTATTAACCCCTAATCTGCTGACCGGACCTCGCCGCCACTATAATAAATGTATTAACCCCTAAACTGCCGCACTCCCGCCTCGCAAACACTATTATAAATTGTATTAACCCCTAATCTGCCCTCCCTAACATCGCCGCCACCTACCTACAATTATTAACCCCTAATCTCCCGCCCCCAACATCGCCGCTACTATAATAAAGTTATTAACCCCTAAACCTAAGTCTAACCCTAACCCTAACACCACCCTAAGTTAAATATCATTTAAATAAAACGAAATACATTTTCTATAATTAAATAAATTATTCCTATTTAAAACTAAATAATTACCTATAAAATAAACCCTAATATAGCTACAATATAACTAATAGTTACATTGTATCTATTTTAGGAATTATTTTTATTTTACAGGCAACTTTGTATTTATTTTAACTAGGTACAATAGCTATTAAATAGTTATTAACGTTCATAATGATGTAAGATTGTACTGTGATAATGGCTTGCACCTGTTTTTCTGTTGTTTATTTTCTTGTTTGATTGTCTCAATAAAAAATAAAAAATAAATAGTTATTAACTATTTAATAGCTACCTAGTTAAAATAATTACAAAATTACCTGTAAAATAAATCCTAACCTAAGTTACAAATACACCTAACACTACACTATCAATAAATTAATTAAATAAATTACCTACAATTAGCTAAACTAAAATACAATTAAATAAACTAAACTATAATACAAAAAAAAAAAACACAAAATTACAGAAAATAAAAAAAAATTACAAGAAGTTTAAACTAATTACACCTAATCTAAGCCCCCTAATAAAATAACCCCCCCCCAAATAATAAAATGCCCTACCCTATCCTAAATTACAAAGTAATCAGCTCTTTTACCAGCCCTTAAAAGGGCTTTTTGCGGGGCATTGCCCCAAAGTAATCAGCTCTTTTACCTGTAAATAAAAATACAATACACCCCCCAACATTACAACCCACCACCCACATACCCCTACTCTAAAACCCACCCAAACTCACCTTAAAAAAAACTAACACTAACCCCCTGAAGATCTCCCTACCTTGAGTCGTCTTCACTCAGCCGAGCCGAATTCTTCATCCAAGCTGGGCAGAAGAGGTCCTCCATCCGATTGAAAATTTTCATCCAATCGGGGCAGAAGAGGTCCTCCATCCAATTGAAGTCTTCATCCAAGCAGGGCAGAAGAGTTCTTCCATCCGATTGAAGTCTTCATCCATCCGGAGCGGAGCGGCAGCATGCTGAAGACCTCCGACGCAGAACATCCATCCTGGCCGACGACTTTAAGTGACGTCATCCAAGATGGCGTCCCTCGAATTCCGATTGGCTGATAGGATTCAATCAGCCAATCGGAATTAAGTAGGAAAAATCTGATTGGCTGATTCAATCAGCCAATCAGATTGAAGTTCAATTCGATTGGCTGATCCAATCAGCCAATCGGATTGACCTTGCATTCTATTGGCTGTTCCGATCAGCCAATAGAATGCAAGGTCAATCCGATTGGATGATTGGATCAGCCAATCCGATTGAACTTCAATCTGATTGGCTGATTAAATCAGCCAATCAGAAGTTTCTTACCTTAATTCCGATTGGCTGATAGAATCCTATCAGCCAATCGGAATTTGAGGGACACCATCTTGGATGACGTCATTTAAAGGAACGTTCAGTCGTCGGCCAGGATGGATGTTCCACGTTGGAGGTCTTCAGGATGCTGTCGCTCCGGATGGATGAAGATAGAAGATGCCGCTTGGATGAACACTTCGGATCGGATGGAGGACCTAGAACCTAGTGTTAGGTTTTTTAAGGGGGGTTTGGGTTGGTTTTAGAGTAGGGGTATGTGGGTGGTGGGTTGTAATGTTGGGGGGGTGTATTGTATTTTTATTTACAGGTAAAAGAGCTGATTACTTTGGGGCAATGCCCTGCAAAAATCCCTTTTAAGGGCTGGTAAAAGAGCTGATTACTTTGTAATTTAGGATAGGGTAGGGCATTTTATTATTTTGGCGGGCTTTTTTATTTTATTAGGGGGCTTAGATTAGGTGTAATTAGTTTAAACTTCTTGTAATTTTTTTTATTTTCTGTAATTTAGTGGGGTTTTTTGGTTTATAGTTTAGTTTATTTAATTGTATTTTAGTTTAGCTAATTGTAAGTAATTTATTTAATTAATTTATTGATAGTGTAGTGTTAGGTGTATTTGTAACTTAGGTTAGGATTTATTTTACAGGTAATTTTGTAATTATTTTAACTAGGTAGCTATTAAATAGTTAATAACTATTTAATAGCTATTGTACCTAGTTAAAATAAATACAAAGTTGCCTGTAAAATAAAAATATTTCCTAAAATAGATACAATGTAACTATTAGTTATATTGTAGCTATATTAGGGTTTATTTTATAGGTAAGTATTTAGTTTTAAATAGGAATAATTTATTTAATTATAGTAAATTTATTTCGTTTTATTTAAATGATATTTAACTTAGGGGGGTGTAAGGGTTAGACTTAGGTTTAGGGGTTAATAACTATTATAGTAGCGGCGACGTTGGGGGTGGGAGATTAGGGGTTAATAATTGTAGGTAGGTGGCGGCGACGTTGGGGGGGCAGATTAGGGGTTAATACAAATTATTATAGTGTTTGCAAGGCGGGAGTGCGGCGGTTTAGGGGTTAATACATTTATTATAGTGGTGGTGAGGTCCGGTCGGCAGATTAGGGGTTAATAAGTGTAGGTAGGTGGCAGCGACGTTGGGGGGGGGCAGATTAGGGGGTAATAAATATAATATAGGTGTCATCGATGTTAGGGGCAGCAGATTAGGGGTTCATAGGGACAATGTAGGTGGCGGCGGTGTCCGGAGCGGCAGATTAGGGGTTAAAAAAACACAATTTATGCTTACCTGATAAATTTATTTCTCTAGTGGTGTATCCAGTCCACGGATCATCCATTACTTATGGGATATTTTCACTCCCAACAGGAAGTTGCAAGAGGACCCACAGCAAAGCTGTTATATAGCCCCTCCCCTCACTACCATATCCAGTCATCCGACCGAAAACAAGCAGAGAAAGGAGAAACCATAGGGTGCAGTGGTGACTGTAGTTTAAATTTAAAAATAACCTGCCTTAAAATGACAGGGCGGGCCGTGGACTGGATACACCACTAGAGAAATAAATTTATCAGGTAAGCATAAATTGTGTTTTCTCTAGTAAGGTGTATCCAGTCCACGGATCATCCATTACTTATGGGATACCAATACCAAAGCTAAAGTACACGGATGAAGGGAGGGACAAGGCAGGTACTTAAACGGAAGGTACCACTGCCTGTAAAACCTTTCTCCCAAAAATAGCCTCCGAAGAAGCAAAAGTATCAAATTTGTAGAATTTTGAAAAAGTATGAAGCAAAGACCAAGTCGCCGCCTTGCAAATCTGTTCAACAGAAGCCTAATTTTTAAAGGCCCAAGTGGAAGCCACAGCTCTAGTAGAATGAGCTGTAATCCTTTCAGGGGGCTGCTGTCCAGCAGTCTCATAGGCTAAGCGTATTATGCTTCTTAGCCAAAAAGAAAGAGAGGTTGCCGAAGCCTTTTGACCTCTCCTCTGACCAGAGTAAACAACAAACAAAGTAGATGTTTGTCGAAAATCCTTAGTAGCTTGTAAGTAAAACTTTAAAGCACGGACCACGTCCAAATTGTGTAATAGACGTTCCTTCTTTGAAGAAGGATTAGGACACAAGGATGGAACAACAATCTCTTGATTGATATTCTTGTTAGATACCACCTTAGGTAAAAACCCAGGTTTGGTACGCAGGACTACCTTATCAGAATGAAAAATCAGATAAGGAGAATCACATTGTAAGGCAGATAACTCGGAGACTCTACGAGCCGAGGAAATAGCTACCAAAAAAAGGACTTTCCAAGATAAAAGTTTTATATCTATGGAATGAAGAGGTTCAAACGGAACTCCTTGAAGAACCTTAAGAACCAAGTTTAAGCTCCATGGTGGAGCAACAGGTTTAAACACAGGCTTGATTCTGACTAAAGCCTGACAAAATGCCTGAACGTCTGGGACATCTGCCAGACGCTAGTGTAAAAGAATAGACAGAGCAGAAATCTGTCCCTTTAAGGAACTAGCTGACAATCCTTTCTCCAATCCTTCTTGGAGAAAAGATAATATCCTGGGAATCCTGACCTTACTCCATGAGTAACCCTTGGATTCACACCAATAAAGATATTTACGCCATATTTTATGGTAAATTTTCCTGGTTACAGGCTTTGGTGCCTGTATTAAGGTATCAATGACTGACTCGGAGAAGCCACGCTTTGATAAAATCAAGCGTTCAATCTCCATGCAGTCAGTCTCAGAGAAATTAGGTTTGGATGGTGGAAAGGACCCTGAAGTAGAAGGTCCTGTCTCAGAGGCAGTGTCCATGGTGGAAAGGATGACATGTCCACTAGCTCTGTATACCAGGTCCTGCTTGGCCACGCAGGCGCTATTAAAATCACTGATGCTCTCTCCTGCTTGATCTTGGCAATCAGTCGAGGGAGCAGAGGAAACGGTGGAAACACATAAGCCAGGTTGAAAGACCAGGGCGCTGCCAGAGCATCTATCAGCGTCGCCCTGGGATCCCTGGACCTGGATCCGTAACAAGGAAGCTTGGCGTTCTGTCGAGACGCCATGAGATCCAGTTCTGGTTTGCCCCAGCGATGAATCACTTGTGCAAACACCTCCGGATGGAGTTCCCACTCCCCCGGATGAAAAGTCTGTCGACTTAGAAAATCCGCCTCCCAGTTCTCCACACCTGGGATATGGATAGCTGATAGGTGGCAGGAGTGAATCTCCGCCCAGCGAATTATCTTTGAGACTTCTAACATCGCTTGGGAACTTCTTGTTCCCCCTTGATGGTTGATGTAAGCCACAGTCGTGATGTTGTCCGACTGAAATCTGATGTACCTCAGAGACGCTAACTGAGGCCAAGCCTGAAGAGCATTCAATATCGCTCTTAGCTCCAGAATATTTATTGGAAGGAGAGACTCCTCCTGAGTCCACGATCCCTGAGCCTTCAGGGAGTTCCAGACTGCACCCCAACCTAGAAGGCTGGCATCTGTTGTTATAATTGTCCAATCTGGCCTGCGAAAGGTCATACCTTTGGACAGATGGACCCGAGATAGCCACCAGAGCAGAGAATCCCTGGTCTCTTGGTCCAGATTCAGTTGAGGGGACTAATCTGTGTAATCCCCATCCCACTGACTGAGCATGCATAGTTGCAGCGGTCTGAGATGTAAGCGTGCAAACGGCACTATGTCCATTGCCGCTACCATTAAGCCGATTACTTCCATACACTGAGCCACCGAAGGTCGCGGAATGGAATGAAGAACCCGGCAGGAATTTAGAAACTTTGATAACCTGGACTCCGTCAGGTAAATTTTAATCTCTACAGAATCTATCAGAGTCCCTAGAAAGGAAACTCTTGTGAGTGGGGATAGAGAACTCTTTTCCTTGTTCACTTTCCACCCATGCGACCTCAGAAATGCCAGTACTACGTCCGTATGAGACTTGGCAATTTGGAAGTTTGACGCCTGTATCAGGATGTCGTCTAAATAAGGGGCCACTGCTATGCCCCACGGCCTGAGGACCGCCAGAAGGGACCCTAGAACCTTCGTGAAGATTCTTGGGGCTGTAGCTAACCCAAAGGGAAGAGCTACAAACTGGTAATGCCTGTCTAGAAAGGCAAACCTGAGAAACCGATGATGATCTTTGTGTATCGGAATGTGAAGGTAAGCATCCTTTAGATCCACTGTAGTCATATATTGACCCTCCTGGATCATAGGTAGGATGGTACGAATAGTTTCCATCTTGAATGATGGAACTCTGAGGAATTTGTTTAAGATCTTTAGATCCAAAATTGGTCTGAATGTTCCCTCTTTCTTGGGAACCACAAACAGATTTGAGTAAAAACCCTGTCCTTGTTCCTCTTTTGGAACTGGATGGATCACTCCCATAGCTAGGAGGTCTCGTACACAGTGTAAGAATGCCTCTCTCTTTATCTGGTTTGCAGATAACTGTGAAAGGTGAAATCTCCCTATGGGGGGAGAAGCTTTGAAGTCCAGAAGATACCCCTGGGATATAATTTCCAACGCCCAGGGATCCTGAACATCTCTTGCCCACTCCTGGGCGAAGAGTGAAGGTCTGCCCCCCACTAGATCCGTTACCGGATAGGGGGCCGTTCCTTCATGCTGTCTTAGAGGCAGCAGCAGGTTTTTTAGCCTGCTTACCTTTGTTCCAGGTCTGGTTTGGCCTCCAGACCGCCTTGGACTGAGCAACAGTTCCCTCTTGTCTTGCATTAGAGGAGGTTGATGCCGCACTTGCCTTGGAGTTTCGAAAGGCACGAAAATTAGACTGTTTGGCCCTGGATTTGGACCTGTCCTGAGGAAGGGCATGACCTTTACCTCCAGTGATATCAGCAATAATCTCCTTCAAACCAGGCCCGAATAAGGTCTGCCCCTTGAAGGGAATGTTAAGCAGCTTAGACTTTGAAGACACGTCAGCTGAAGTCTAAGGGGGATGGGGGGGCGGAGCCAAATAGGACATGAGAGTAGGTATGGAAAGACTTATTGGATGGTTATAAGGGTGGGCTTCACAGGGGGGCCTGTTATTTACATGGCTACTGGGATGGGCATGGCTCCAACAGAGCGAAGTAATTATCTAAATATAGTGTTATGCTCATATAATGAGAAAGTAATGGCAAATGTGTAGAATATGCGACCAGGATAGATCCAGAGCTCAATTATGGGAGGTAAGGGGCCTCAACAATCACTCTGTAGTATTATGTGGAGAGGGGGATTGTGGAATGTTCGGGGTATAGGGGATCTCCGGATGAGCCCCTCTCCTAGGGGAGTGTCATCTATAGACGAAGCTGGAAAAAGGAGTAAGGATATGACCCACCGGCAATAAGCTCCGGCGGGAAAGGGAGGAGAGAGGCTTATCATGGACAAGTGATGTATACTGATAATGTGGAAAAAACTATGAAAGAGCTAGTGATGACAGTCCTACAATCACTAATAATGATAGCATATACATATACATATATAGATGTTCATACATACATTAACTGCTATACAAGTGGGCGACGAAGGTAATTAGTATTGAGTAATAAATATTACCTATATGTTGAAACTAACTTTCAGCTTATGAGAATCTGATAACTGTGTGCCCCAACTACTGAACAATAAAGCTGGTATGTGGGGGTACAACTAGAACTAAAGCCAGTATCACATGGAACCAATTCTGGCTTAAGGCCCAAAATCAGAGAAGATAGGCAGTATAACCAGTATATCAACAATGAATATATAACCGATGAGTAGGGAGGGGCTATCAACTGCTGTCAGTGTGTCCCAAATGTATTATGGGAGTACCACAGATACAATTTAGTTCAGGGTATGAGCTCCATAGAATCATGCGGGGACAAACTCAGGTCAGTCTTTAATATAAATGGGGATGTAAAACTAAACCCCTGAGGTATTAGTAACTCCAATAAGCTTAAGTAAGGTAGCTTATTCGGCTAATGATAGAGCAGGGTGACTTGACTTAGGCTTAAGGACTAAGTTGACTTAAAATTGGATCATTTGAGATGAAGGCTAATGGCTGTGTGCTAATTAGGGCTAAATACATTGTGATATGTCCTACACACTGGAGGACATCTAAAAATGGTTAGTAGGACACATGCTCAACGTTAATTTGTCATTACAAAATATACTGCTGAAATATTATAGCCCAACATGCGCAAATCAAATCTGCTCATCTTCAAGATATTAGAGGTATACATCATAGAGTTAGCTTAAGAGAGCTATAATCAAGCTACAAATGTAGTCATTATCCAAAGAATATTATGCCAAGATGAAAATGCAGTACCATGTGTAGTTAGAGTGCTAAGCATTGCATGTGACTATTTATATATAGAAAAAATAAATAAATAATAGAAAAAAAAATATTATTATATATTTCTATGGCTTGATGGAGAAGCAATGCTGTGTATATTTAAGGTGTGGAGTACTGTAAGATATAAGTTTAAGAAAATAGAATACACAACAGAACTGCTTATAGAAATAAGTTTCCTTACTAACATGCAATGAGGCACATACTAAGGAGGTTATGTATTGCAAGGCATAAAACATATCTAAGTCAGGAGTAATAAGCTTAAATGAATAGCTTACTTTGTTACTGTAGCGCTTAAGATGAGCTACTGAAGCTGCTAGCTTATATATACTGGTTATAGTTATGAGAATGCTGTCTTGGAGTAGCTATGTTGTGTAGTGCTTAATAATGAGGTGTGTCAACTCCATATTAGTGGCTAAGTATTATGGGGATAAGACCTGAACACTGAACTCTATTCAGAAATATTTATGTAACAACTCACAGCATACTAAAATCAAATAACCTAGTTGAAATAGTAATGTAATAATTGACCTTAATTTGGGGAAATAGGATTACAGTCTATACATATATCTCTAATGCTCAGCCTAGTTACATATAGGTAGGATACCTGCTTTGCAGTGTGGAATGGGTACTTGACCCTTATTAGGAGACTCTCTGTGATTAAACAGTATCAATACATATAACGCTGCCTATGTGGATAGTGGTGAGCACATATAAGTCAATGTCAGACTGATTCAGCAATAAGGCTGTAAAACATTGAGGGCAATAAAGTACATGGGGGCAGTAACTACAAATCTAAAGATAGAACACATTAACAATAAAACCAATGTAAATTAACAGCTAACGAAATATAAGGCTTGTAAGCCAATGGAAGCCACTTTTCTCCTTTTCTTTCCTCTCTTTTTTTTTTTTTTTGAGGTATTGGGACAGCTTTTACTGCAGATCACTTTATACCCATTCAGACAATTCTCTAAGTATTATGACATAGAAAAACAACACTGAAATACATGCAAACTTATAGGCAAGCTGTCAGGCTAACCCACTCCTAAATGCTAAGTGGTACATTCATATAACCCTAACGGCATAATCAAAAAGCAGCAAAAAAAAATACAGAACATTGGGAGAACTGTGGGTTAATAATGCTGTGCTGGTGCTGACCAAATAACTCCGGTAAAATAAATAGTCCAGTCTCTTATATAGGGTACTAGAATTTGTATGCCCCTTATAGAACAGGTCTTATATGACATCTGTATACATTCAAATGGGTACAGAATCTACAAATAACAATCTAGTAATGGGCCCTCATCATGAATCCTACGGGAGTCAGTCATATGGCCCAATAAAGGGATACTTAGGGGCAGACAATAGGTATGCAAGAGAAAGTATCATATTAGCCTATGCCAGCTTTAGTATAGGAGGAGGGAGATGGTATATAAGTGCAATCTTTGCTCCATGGGCAGAAATCAGTCTCAAATTTTGGTTGGTAGCAGGTAATCTATACAGGAATTTCACTTCCGAAAGTCCACCACCCTTAGCTTCAGTATCACATAGGAGGCTGGAGTTCCGTTTGGCATATGCAGTGCATATTTGACCTGGTAGCATTACACGAGAATTTAGGCGTGTCCATGCCGTTAGTGTGCTTGACTCAGGAGGCTAATCAAAGGGCTCAGCTATCTGATGCATTAACAATCTCTCTGCATTGATCGCCTGTTGTGCACTAGGTTTAGCAGTGACCCACTGGGATTCAGCCTCATCCTCCTCGGGTGTTACGCCGGAGCTGCGACTAGTATCTCTCTCTTGTTCCGTAGGTATGATGGCATCCTCCCCACTAGCTGTTAGCATGTCAACCTTTGCAAATGCGTGCCATATTAGAACCGTAAGGCTGCCGAAATGCACACACATTTTCTGCTCCAAGGCCGCCAATAAATCACATACAGACTTGTCAACTTCTTCCATGCTCAATGGCGCAGCAAACAATCGTATTGTGATTGTGTATGTTTAAAACCGGAAGTCTGGAGGGAATGTGAGGATTATAGAAATAGGCTGTCACTTGGGAACGTAGTATTGTATTTCAGCTCACTAGGCTTGCTCTCATAGTTTTCTTGGTATAGTTCAAATCAGCATATAATATGCATTCAGATCTCAACTTCTGTCATCTGGGTTCTCAGGAAAAAGAGAGCTTTTTTAAGGCTTTATTCAGCTCTATCGGCTGGAGCTTAGAGCTAATGCGTCTTCTCTCAGCGGTAGTTGGCTCCGCCCCCACACAAACAAAATTTTTACAGTGTATGTAATAGGCTAACAGAGCATTGCACCCACTTGCAAATGGATGATTAACCCCTTAGTTCAAAAAACGGATCAAAAAAACGACATAGACGTTTTTTAACAGTCCCAGCAAAGTTCCACAGCTTTACTATGGCTCCTACCTTCCCCAATAAACGATTTTAGGCTCTTTAGAGATGTCCTGTAGCATTCAGGGTACTTCTGAGGAAAACTGGATGTCTCAGTCTGTAATTTTAACTGCGCAAAAAAGCGCTAAAATAGGCCCCTCCCACTCATATTACAGCAGTGGAAAGCCTCAGGAAACTGTTTCTAGGCAAAAATACAGCCAGCCATGTGGAAAAAATTAGGCCCCAATAAGTTTTATCACCAAGCATATATAAAAAACGATTAAACATGCCAGCAAACGTTTTATATAGCATATCTATAAGGGTATTACCCCTGAGAATAAGCATTATACTAGTCGTTATTAAATCACTGTATTCAGGCTTAACTTACATTTATCAGGAATCAGCAGCATTTTCTAGCATTTCCAATCCTAGAAAAAATCATAACTGCACATACCTGATAGCAGAATAAACTGCACGCCATTCTCCCTCTGAAGTTACCTCACTCCTCAGACATGTGTGAGAACAGCAATGGATCTTAGTTACAACCTGCTAAGATCATAGAAAACTCAGGCAAATTCTTCTTCTATCTCTGCCTGAGAACAAATAGCACAACTCCGGTACTATTTAAAATAACAAACTCTTGATTGAAGTTAATAAACGAACTATTTTTCACCACTCTCCTCTTACTACCTCCATGCGCGTTGAGAGTTGCAAGAGAATAACTGGATATGGTAGTGAGGGGAGGAGCTATATAACAGCTTTGCTGTGGGTCCTCTTGCAACTTCCTGTTGGGAGTGAGAATATCCCATAAGTAATGGATGATCCGTGGACTGGATACACCTTACTAGAGTCAATTTATTATAGGGTTTGCGATGTGGGGGAGCCTCAGTTTAGGGGTTCATAGGTAGTTTATGGGTGTTAGTGTACTTTATAGCACAGTAGTTAAGAGCTTTATGTTCCCGCGTTAGCCCATAAAACTCTTAACTACAGACTTTTTTTTGTGGTTGGAGTCTTGTCGGTAGAGGCTGTACCGCTCACTTCTTCCAAGACTCGTAATAACAGCGTTAGGCAAATCCCATAGAAAAGATAGGATACGCAATTGACGTAAGGGGATCTGCGGTAGCCTCGAGCCGCGGAAAGAAAGTGAGCTGTAGACCCTTTCCTGCCTGACTCTAAATACCAGCGGGCATTAAAAAGCAGCGTTAGGACCCCTTAACGCTGCTTTTTAACCCTAACGCAGAACTCTAAATCTAGGCGATTAAATTTATATGGTTTTTAATATTGTATCATGGACTACAAAAAACTCTATTTTAAAATATGCTAAGAGCCTCTGTGCTGATATCCTATTCTTACAAGAAACACATCTTCAGGAAGAGGAGGAGGCTATAAAATTTAAAGGAGGTTGAGGTCATTTTTTTTTTTTTTTAAATTGTTTTTTTATTGAGGTAAAAGTAAAACTTAACATACAGGAGTCCAACTGCACAGGTTAAGTACATGATACAGTGCCTTAATAAAAGTTAAACAACAATAGGCATATGGATATACATGTATATATAGACATAGATGATCCTATTCAGAAGCTAATGGTCACCAGTAATAGAAAAATAATTATAATATTGAAAAACAACCTGTGTAAAGATATAAAAGACCTCTTTTTTTTTTGTAATCCAAACATTAACAAGTATAACACTATATGTCAGAATGGGTAGTGAGGCGGATTAAGGGGGGATGGGGTAATCAGTCGGCCAATATGGGGGGGAGCGGGCTACTATAGTAGGAAATGACTTAAAATAAAGAGCTATCAGCTGTAAAAATGGTGTGTAGTGGTAATATATTTCTTCAAAGGTATGTTAAGGAGTTAAGATAATAATAGTTAACTGTGAACTGGAATTTCTGAAAATATTTGTGAGATGACTTATCTCTCAATTGGCTGATATGTAAAAGAGCAATCAGCAGACATATAAAACAATCAAAATATTGTACTCAACTATAGTGTCCCCCTCATGAAATTAGGACAGCTAAATATTAACCCATGCACTAGACAAGGAGACTCTGTAGTTTGGGTGAGGTTGGGTTATGTCGACAACAATGGTTTTAATGTCACTATTTTTGGAACAATCTTAACTCTAAGTGGTCATGGGAACTCCTTGATGATCTCCTGCGTGAGGGGCCTTCATCATGTAATGAGCAAAGTACATCAGTGTCTCAGCTCGACCAGGAAGCTAACCGAGAGATGCAATTGCAAATAGGAGCTGCTAGATACCATTGAGGTATGTCTATAGGGGCACTAGTGGATTACATAGGGAGAGCTCATCCAGCAATATCAAAGAAGTAGAAAGAAACAATATTAAAGTAAAGAGTGTTGTGGACGCAGTTAGGGCCACTGGGCAAAAATTTTCTTGCCCCCCCATGCAATTTCGCCTGTCCACCCCAACATCCCAAAAAACAACTAAATCAATTTTTTTTAATTATTAGCCCAGCAGTGGATCATCCACTGCTGGGCTAATCATTTTAAAAAATAAAATAAATTGCAATATGTGAAACTGGACCTAAGCAGTACTAATAAGTAAATAAATATATAAATTCCTCCACTGTGGATTAATTTAATATTCTTTTGAATGTGAATCTGGTGTGAGTTTAGCGGGTTAAAGAGATTTAGGGCAGCCAACAGGAGCAAAGCAAGGTAAAGACTGAGGAGGAAGCATAGAGGTGCAGATAAATATAAGTTTAGTGACTGGAACAGCAGAACTACTATGGGAAGCGTTAAAATCTGAGACAAAGAGAAAACAAAAACTATAAAAATAAACCTTACATTAATGTGTGAACTATCAGCATGACATTATGCATCAGCCACAGCAGTACATGTCACTTCTTTCCCTCTCACCCTGCACTAGACAATGCTGCATAGGGAGGGGTGTGTGTGCACTCACTTATTCTTCCCACTGACACCTTTCTACACAGCACTGTTGCCCTAACAAACTTCAGTTAGTTGATCTTAGGGCCACAGCAGAAAGAGCAGGGCTAAGGGGACCAGCAGTCTGGATGCTGTCTGTCCAAGGCTGCATGGATACAGTGTGAGATGAGTCACACAGCCTCAAGACCGAAGAGAGCAGTGTATGCAGCTGCACAGATGCTCAAATCCTCATGTCCTTGCCGCTCCAGCTTTCTGCTGCATGCGCCTACAGTCAGTCCTACCCAGAAAAAATCCCCACCACCAGAGCAGTGACCTGGTAACAGTGGTAACCCCAGTAGGACCTTTTCTGATGCAGTGGGAATGGCTGGATGCCGAGTTAGGGCTTTGCATTCAGTGCTGCACAGTGCACATCTAAAACAGCACATGGCAATAGCTTGGGATGTCACATGACATCGGCACGGTCTGGCACAGTTTTAAAAAAAAAAAATATATAAACAGAGTACTTTTGACTGTGACAGTATTAGGACTGAATGTGTGTGTTCCCCATGTCACATGGTATGAACCATAAAAAAATTATTTTTTTTAGGACTCTTGGGCCCCTCAACAGAAACTGGGCCTTGGCAGCTGCCCCTTTTGCCCTGTGTTAAAGACGACCCTGGATGCAGTATCAGGCCAGTCAATGTTTGGTCCTATTCCAATTTCTTAATCTAAGTGGTTGGGGGATGGGGTAATTAATGATGTAGAGCTAGCATGGCGCATCGAGTCATTGAAGTAAACGTGTGAAATGTATAAACAAGAAAACAGACCCCCTGAACATATAATATGCTAGCAGTATCATCTTATATAATGGCTTTACTAGCAAATTGCATGACTGCCAAGCAAGATTGTGCATGCATTCTTTCAGTTAGTATGCATGAATTGCTCTAGGATGGCTCTAAGTATAGAGGGCAATGTCACTAAATACCTGGGACTCCAAACCACATGGCTCTCTCAGCAATCATCATATTTGGGAACATATATATGAGAGACTAATAAAATAACTCAAGGTGGTACCAACATAAAGTATGTAGTAAAAAATAAAAGATAAATACAGAATACTGTTAACAATAAATGGTTAGTCATAACAAGAGAAATCTCAACAGCGAAGAGAACAAAGGGAAACATTTTAAGGAGGGAAAATTGCAAATCGCTGTTATTAAAGGTTGAGGGGAATATATAGTAGACACTATTAGAGTCTGCAAAGTGAGTTTATCAGGGATGGGAAAGTAGCAATATAATCAAGCGTCTATATGAAGACCCCCATGAAGTTCTCAGTTACAAAGAAGAAAGTATAGTAATATTATACTTATAGTGTACTACAATTTGCAAGGCTCCTGTCTCTGTGAGTGACTCCATCAGCTGCCATAGGGACCCTCCTTCGTCCAGCCTACCCCAAGGCAGTCCCATAACTTCTGATATAAGTCTAACCCGGTGGGGAGAAGCAACATGCCTGTATCAGGGCTGCATGTAAGAAAATATGTCGGGAACGGACCCCTTGAAATGCGGACCTGCATGCTGTGTACAGATAAGGCTTTCTTGTGGACCTCGTAATAGCCAGCTGTTCCGGTCGTAGTTAAGAGATATGGAAGACTCCGCCCGAGCCACAGCTCCTCTGTGTCATGGCATAATGCGGGTGTGACCTCGGTGTGACTGTCACTCTTGTGTCCCTGCTGGTAAGTGTCAGCTCTAGCGCGCAGAAGATTGCAGCTCCCGGCTCCACCAGGGGGGCTGGTCACATTCTGCTCCAGAGTATTCAGGGGCCAGATCTCTCCAGCTGTATCTAATATGTCTAATGGGTTAGGTGGATCATCTTGTTCATACCAGTTTTTTGTGCTCTCTGGCTCGATGCGCTGTGGCGTTAAATGCTGGATCATCGGAGGCTTTAGGTCCGCCTTTGGTTCCGACGACAATGCTGGCAGTGTAGTGCAGTCTCTAAGCACTCGTGCTAGATCAGTGAATCTGCGACTTCTTAGGTCTCCAAAAGCATCCAGATGAGCAAGTAAAGTCACATTGAGCTCCTCCATGTTTCGCTGTAAAGTATAGCTAAGGTGCCACGTGGATTTCAAGATGGCCGATCTCTGATGTTTACCGTGACTGCCGTTGTGGCCAAAACTTATGGCAGTTTTCTATAATCAGGTTGCAGGGTACTCGTGTTGTCTCACTGAAGCATATTTCCCACCTTAGAAGAAAATTGTGCTGCACTGAGCGGTCAAGAATGAGTAAATTATCCGAACAGGTCCGGAGCTATGATGAAAAGCGACCGCTCAGTTGCAGAGCTTGCTCCGCCCCCCCGAGGTCATTTTTTTTTTTATAACAATATTTTTTTTATTTTTTTTAAATGTTTTTATTAAAGTATTCAAAGCATACAATATAAATTGAAAATTCAATTTCAAATATTCTCCAGAGACAGGTTACAGTGGATTAAAGATCCAGAATAAACAAATAAGCACAAGTTACACAGTAATCCTCGTGTCCTAACATCTATTATAATAACTATGGATTATCCTGCCTCCAACTTAAAACTAAATCAAAAAGTAAATATTGCAGATCGCCAACAATATAAAATAACCTTGTGAATATCATTACCATTACATGAACTATTAGTATACAACATAGATTAAGTTATAGAAGTGATACCCCATTTGTTTAATTTATTTCTCTAATATATGTTCCGCTCAGATCAAATATGGTCACTCATGGACCTAGTTGCTCAAATAAGACAATATAGATGAAATAGTAGATGGAATTGCTGCTCTTGGGCCTTAGTACTTATATAAATAAACTAGCATTTGATACTGAATAATATTCAATCTCTAGTAGTAGGTAGCTAGCTCTAGTATGGCAGCCTTATGGGTCTATTTGAAAAGGGAACTTAAAAGATTGTTACCTAGCTCTTTTGTACCTTTCCCTAGCCACGGTGTACCTTACTATATAGTTTGACTAACTGGCACACCTAGGTAAACTGCGTCAAAAGTGTATACGTTACCATGAGGGCATGTAGAGATGAATTGAATATGCCTTAGGATAGTGATACAAATTAAATACAGGAACCGTTAAAAAGCACAAAAATATTAATCTGAGGGAGGCGGGGCGTAACTGCGCAGCTTGATAGTTGTGCTGCTGTGAAGCTCCGAAGCCTTTCTCGCTCCACTGGCCCACTATGTGCTAATTTTGGGCATATAATCCCAACAGAACATCGGAAACCCACAGGGAGCAAACCGACTAAACAGCGGATATGTTAGATGGGCAAAAGGCATGAATTAAGGAGGTAACGGATGCAAATAAAAGTCCGGTCGCCATCTTGGATTTCGGACTACATTACAAAACGGATTATCAGCAGTCTCTCTGCCTGTGGAACGGGTATCTATACGGACAAAACATCCCTATTGATGTCACATACAGAGCAGCAGTCTGAGGGGTAAGATCCGCAGTAAGAGCCAAACAGATGCATCACCTCATCGCCCACATGGCCTCACAAAACGGAACCTCTATGCACATACAAAAAGCAGAATAGCTATGATGCAAACCTAAAAATAATATTATTACAGGCATGAAAAACCTTTTCCAATACAGCTGCCAATACACTAACTTTACAAGACATTTAAAATGGCTAAGAAAATTAATGTCCGCTACTGAAGTGCAGCCACATGTCAATAACCCCATACACTATGAATAAACACCATAACAACCCAAGACCAGGGGAATGCTAACATGCTGATAGTAGCCCATTGTGCATGAAAACGGACAACCTATGCTACAAATGAATGGTATGATAAAATATTCTCCTTTTGGGGACCTTTGCTCAGCGAATCTCATTACTCTCTCTGATGGTCCTTTAAAAGCACTTTGGTGGTTATAACATAGGCACAGCATTTACCTCCCATAGCTACATCGTTTTTTCTTTTTTTTTTTTGCCTTATGAATCCAATACATACCAATACACTATAAATTATTGCATGCTCCTTTTTGCTTATGGCAGCTAGAAAATCCGCCAGAAAGTCTAACAAAACTTCATCTTCAAAGTTACAGTCAGTGAGCTCCTTTTTTGCTTTACAAGACCAAGCTCTTCACATATCGCCAACAGAAGATTTACAATCTAACAACATGGCGGCACAGGCACCTACATTAATGCCTTCATCTTCCACAGACCAACTGACACAAATTCAGAACACGATAGCTGCCCTCCCATCAAAATCTGACATTGCTGACCTGAAATCCTTTATTAAATTGGAAACATCCTCTGTTAAAAGGGAGATCAACAAATTGGGATCCAGGATTGAGTGTTTGGAAGAAGGCCAAGAAAATCTGGAATCAATAGTCAGCAACAACACTCAATGCCTCAATTGCCAGGACTCAATTAATCAGGACTTATAATTGAAAGTGGAAGACCTTGACAACTGCAACTGCCGCAGCAACCTGTGAATACGGGGAGTCCCAGAGTATATCCTAAATGAACATATACCCACATATCTCTTACAGCTGTTCAAACAACTAGTCCCCACATTGGAAATAACAGAAGCTTCCTTGGAAAGAGCTCACAGAGCTTTGCGCCCAAAGCCTAAACCAGACAGTCCTCCTAGAGATATCATCTTGAAATTTGTCTTCTACCAACATAAGGAAGCTGTATGGAACCAAGCAAGATCACAAGGTCCTATAACATTTCGAGAACACAAACTCCAAATATTTTAGGATCTATGTCCCACAACCATTGACTAGAGACGCTCTCTATAATTCATAACCACTGTTCTACATGAACATAAAATAAGATACAGATGGGGATTTCCATTCAGTCTCCTAGTCAACAGAGATGGAAAAACCTTGATATATAAAACTCCGGAGGACCTTGAGGCCCTATCTAAGGGTCTCAACTTGAATTTTCCATACGCTCAACAACAGGGACAAGATACCCACAACAGATCACCAACTGTTCATCAGAAACAAACAGACTCACAATGGACCCATGTATCTAGAAAAAGACTGAAAGACTCTCAGATAACATGAAGGGACACTTCTACTATTCCTTAATGTCTATTTGCTTGAAAAGGCGACTATCGTGTGGAGCTCAGGTCGTATATACAATGATTATATGTCAAGTTATACATGTTACTAGAAGATACTGTTCTACGTTATAGATGAACAATGCCTCAGTAATTCCTAGTTCTGAGACTAGCTAAAAATCCCACAATAATATATATGAGCTATATCTCTTCAGGCTCCTCATATCCTAGTTATACTGAATGTAGGTCCTCCTACAGGTTAAACTGTTACACTGAGCCAGTGCCTTAGGAAAGATACACATCACACACCTATTTGTAAGGGTCCAAGGTATTGTTTAGTATGACATGCATATGTTCACTGATGCCTAAATAGCATAATCACTATCAAATCAACCTCAATAGGTAGAGGAAGTTAGGTAAGATATAAGTACAAAATATTCAATGTAACCTAGCAATAGACTTTAATTTGCACACGTAATTTTAGTGCCTAGTAAACTCTACAGTTTGATAAAAACTAGGTGATCTAGAAGAACCGTGGTTACATAAAAACATGGTTTCAACGTGTTTTTTTACTTGTTTTATATGTTTGTACCTGTTTCTCAGTTCTTTTTCAAATGTTATTTGTTTATGTCTCACTGAAATTTTGATTGCTCCCAAAGACATGAGACAGTGGCCTCTAGTTATGAAGCCGTCTACTTAGCTGCATTCGCCGGCCCAATACGCTTGCCTAAGCTTGCCCTACCATCGCCGACGCGGACCTGAATACGTTCGCCAAAGTTATCAAAAAAGCTGTCAAGAAGCCTCGCACCAAGTACGGGGCGATGAGCAGCGGACTGTTGTTAACTAACAGTCATCGATCTTGCTGCTCATCGGCTTCTTCGCAGCTTTTTTGATAGCCTGTCACTAAGCACCCACACTAAACTACACTGTTTTACCCCCTAAACCGCCGCTCCCGGAGCCCCCCACAACTAAATAAAGGTATTACCCCCTAAACCGCCGCTCCTGGACCCCGCCACCACCTACATTATACCTATTAACCCATATCCTGCCCCCCACTACACCGCCGCCACCTATATTCAAGTTATTAACCCCTATCCTGCGGATCCCGGACCCCGCCGCAACTAAATAAATTGTTTAACCCCTAAACCGCCGCACCCGGAGCCCACCGCCACCTATATTAAAGTTATTAACCCCTATCCTGCCCCCCACTACACCGCAGCAACCTACATTAAACTCATTAACCCTTAAACCGCCGCTCCCGGACCCCGCCGCCACCTATATTAAACTTATTAACCCCTAAACCTAAGTCTAACACTAACCCCCCCTAACTTTAATATTATTTTAATAAATCTAAATAAAACTTACTATTATTAAATAAATTATTCATATTTAAAAATAAATACTTACCTATAAAATAAACCCTAATATAGCTACAATATAACTAATAATTATATTGTAGCTATTTTAGGATTTATTTTTATTTTACAGGCAACTTTGTTTATTTTAACTAGGTACAATAGTTATTAAATAGTTATTAACTATTTAATAGCTAACTAATAGTTACCTAGTAAAAATACTTACAAAATCACCTGTAAAAGTTTACAATTAAACCTAACACTACACTATCATTAAATAAATTAAATAAATTACCTAAAATTAAATAAAATAAACTAAACTATAGTACAAAAACAAACCTCTAAATTAGAGAAAATAAAAAAGAATTACAAGAAGTTTAAACTAATTACACCTAATCTAAGCCCCTAATAAAATAATAAAGCCCCCCAAAATAAAAAAATGCCCTACCCTATTCTAAATTACCAAGTAACAAGCTCTTTTACCAGCCCTTAAAAGGGCTTTTTGCGGGGCATTGCCCCAAAGTAATCATCTCTTTTACCTGTAAAAAAAAAATACAACCCCCCCCCAACATTAAAACCCACCACCCACATACCCCTACTTTAACCCACCCAAACCCCCTTTAAAAAAAACTAACGCTAACCCCCTGAAGATCATCCTACCTTGAGCCGTCTTCACCCAACCGGGCTGAAATCTTCACTCAAGGTGCGCAGAGGATGTCCTTTTCCAGCAGAAGTCTTCATCCAGGCGGCGTCTTCAATCTTCATCCATCCGGAGCGGAGCCATCTTCAAAGGAGCCGACGCGGAGCCATCCTCTTCAACCGACGACTGAACGACGAATGAAGGTTCCTTTAAGGGACGTCATCCAAGATGGCGTCCCTTGAATTCCGATTGGCTGATAGGATTCTATCAGCCAATCGGAATTAAGGTAGGAAAAATCTGATTGGCTGATTCAATCAGCCAATCAGATTGAAGTTCAATCCGATTGGCTGACACAATCAGCCAATCGGATTGAGCTTGCATTCTATTGGCTGTTCCGACCAGTGAGAAACGCGACCTCACAAATGTCACTCTTGACTAAATTAATGTTTATGTTAATTTTTAAATGTTTTACCCTTGTTTCTCTCCTTCTCCCCTGGCTGTTCCTTCTGCTCACCCCCGCTATATCACAAAAATATTTTGCATCCCATCTAATTAAAACAAACTATGTGTCGCTTCAGTTCATAGCGTTCACTTACCTAGCAACTCATGGCTAACCCTCCACAACCACATAAACCACCAGATTCCATAAGGATTCAAACAATCAACGCCAAAGGGCTAAACATCCCAAATAAGAGATCTCAAGCTTTGAGAGACTTTATTAGACATAAAACGGATATAGTCTTTGTCCAAGAAACCCATTTTATTAAACATAGAGAACCTTTAACATTCACTATTAACTTTGTAACATGCTTCTATGCTTCACACACCAAATCTAAGAAACAAGGAGTTGGCATCTTGATTCGGAAAAACGTACCATTCGCAACTCTCAAAACCATAAAAGACAGAGAGGGTAGATATATAATTTTAATAGGCTTGCTTTACGGCCGTCCAGTTACACTAGTCTCTATTTACTCCCCAAACTCTAAGCAATCTAAGGCCTAGATTTAGAGTTCGGCGGTAGCCGTCAAAACCAGCGTTAGAGGCTCCTAACGCTGGTTTTGGGCGCCCGCTGGTATTTGGAGTCAGTGATTAAAGGGTCTAACGCTCACTTTTCAGCCGTGACTTTTCCATACCGCAGATCCCCCTACGCCATTTGCGTAGCCTATCTTTTCAATGGGATCTTTCTAACGCTGGTATTTAGAGTCGTTTCTGCAGTGAGCGTTAGAGCTCTAACGACAAGATTCCAGCCGCCTGAAAATAGCAGGAGTTAAGAGCTTTCTGGCTAACGCCGGTTTATAAAGCTCTTAACTACTGTACCCTAAAGTACACTAACACCCATAAACTACCTATGTACCCCTAAACCGAGCTCCCCCCACATCGCCGCCACTCGATTAAAATTTTTAACCCCTAATCTGCCGACCGCCACCTACGTTATACTTATGTACCCCTAATCTGCTGCCCCTAACCCCGCCGACCCCTATATTATATTTCTTAACCCCTAACTTGCCCCCCACAACGTCGCCGCAAGCTACTTAAAATAATTAACCCCTAATCTTCCGACCGCAAATCGCCGCCACCTACGTTATCCCTATGTACCCCTAATCTGCTACCCCTAACACCGCCGACCCCTATATTATATTTATTAACCCCTAATCTGCCCCCCTCAACGTCGCCGACACCTGCCTACACTTATTAACCCCTAATCTGCCGACCGGAGCTCACCGCTATTCTAATAAATGTATTAACCCCTAAAGCTAAGTCTAACCCTAACACTAACACCCCCCTAAGTTAAATATAATTTTTATCTAACGAAATAAATTAACTCTTATTAAATAAATTATTCCTATTTAAAGCTAAATACTTACCTGTAAAATAAATCCTAATATAGCTACAATATAAATTATAATTATATTATAGCTATTTTAGGATTAATATTTATTTTACAGGTAACTTTGTAATTATTTTAACCAGGTACAATAGCTATTAAATAGTTAAGAACTATTTAATAGTTACCTAGTTAAAATAATAACAAATTTACCTGTAAAATAAATCCTAACCTAAGATATAATTAAACCTAACACTACCCTATCAATAAAATAATTAAATAAACTACCTACAATTACCTACAATTAACCTAACACTACACTATCAATAAATTAATTAAACACAATTGCTACAAATAAATACAATTAAATAAACTAGCTAAAGTACAAAAAATAAAAAAGATCTAAGTTACAGAAAATAAAAAAATATTTACAAACATAATAAAAATATTACAACAATTTTAAACTAATTACACCTACTCTAAGCCCCCTAATAAAATAACAAAGCCCCCCAAAATAAAAAATTCCCTACCCTATTCTAAATTAAAAAAGTTACAAGCTCTTTTACCTTACCAGCCCTGAACAGGGCCCTTTGCGGGGCATGCCCCAAGAATTTCAGCTCTTTTGCCTGTAAAAAAAACACATACAATACCCCCCCCCAACATTACAACCCACCACCCACATACCCCTAATCTAACCCAAACCCCCCTTAAATAAACCTAACACTAAGCCCCTGAAGATCTTCCTACCTTGTCTTCACCATCCAGGTTCACCGATCCGTCCTGAAGAGCTCCTCCGATGTCCTGATCCAAGCCCAAGCGGGGGCTGAAGAGGTCCATGATCCGGTCAAAGTCTTCATCCAAGCGGGGCAGAAGAGGATCTTCCATCCGATTGAAGTCATCATCCAGGCGGCATCTTCGATCTTCTTCCCTCCGGAGCGAAGCGGCAGGATCCTGAAGACATCCAGCGCGGAACATCCATCCGGACCGACGACTGAACGACGAATGACTGTTCCTTTAAGGGACGTCATCCAAGATGGCGTCCCTCGAATTCCGATTGGCTGATAGGATTCTATCAGCCAATCGGAATTAAGGTAGGAATTTTCTGATTGGCTGATGGAATCAGCCAATCAGAATCAAGTTCAATCCGATTGGCTGATCCGATCAGCCAATCAGATTGAGCTCGCATTCTATTGGCTGTTCCGATCAGCCAATAGAATGCGAGCTCAATCTGATTGGCTGATTGGATCGGCCAATCGGATTGAACTAGATTCTGATTGGCTGATTCCATCAGCCAATCAGAAAATTCCTACCTTAATTCCGATTGGCTGATAGAATCCTATCAGCCAATTGGAATTCGAGGGACGCCATCTTGGATGACGTCCCTTAAAGGAACAGTCATTCGTCGTTCAGTCGTCGGTCCGGATGGATGTTCCGCGCTGGATGTCTTCAGGATCCTGCCGCTTCGCTCCGGATGGAAGAAGATCGAAGATGCCGCCTGGATGATGACTTCAATCGGATGGAAGATCCTCTTCTGCCCCGCTTGGATGAAGACTTTGACCGGATCATGGACCTCTTCAGCCCCCGCTTGGGCTTGGATCAGGACATCGGAGGAGCTCTTCAGGACGGATCGGTGAACCTGGATGGTGAAGACAAGGTAGGAAGATCTTCAGGGGCTTAGTGTTAGGTTTATTTAAGGGGGGTTTGGGTTAGATTAGGGGTATGTGGGTGGTGGGTTGTAATGTTGGGGGGGGGTATTGTATGTGTTTTTTTTACAGGCAAAAGAGCTGAAATTCTTGGGGCATGCCCCGCAAAGGGCCCTGTTCAGGGCTGGTAAGGTAAAAGAGCTTGTAACTTTTTTAATTTAGAATAGGGTAGGGAATTTTTTATTTTGGGGGGCTTTGTTATTTTATTAGGGGGCTTAGAGTAGGTGTAATTAGTTTAAAATTGTTGTAATATTTTTATTATGTTTGTAAATATTTTTTTATTTTCTGTAACTTAGATCTTTTTATTTTTTGTACTTTAGCTAGTTTATTTAATTGTATTTATTTGTAGCAATTGTGTTTAATTAATTTATTGATAGTGTAGTGTTAGGTTAATTGTAGGTAATTGTAGGTAGTTTATTTAATTATTTTATTGATAGGGTAGTGTTAGGTTTAATTATATCTTAGGTTAGGATTTTTTTTACAGGTAAATTTGTTATTATTTTAACTAGGTAACTATTAAATAGTTCTTAACTATTTAATAGCTATTGTACCTGGTTAAAATAATTACAAAGTTACCTGTAAAATAAATATTAATCCTAAAATAGCTATAATATAATTATAATTTATATTGTAGCTATATTAGGATGTATTTTACAGGTAAGTATTTAGCTTTAAATAGGAATAATTTATTTAATAAGAGTTAATTTATTTCGTTAGATGTAAATTATATTTAAGTTAGGGGGGTGTTAGTGTTAGGGTTAGACTTAGCTTTAGGGGTTAATACATTTATTAGAATAGCGGTGAGGTCCGCTCGGCAGATTAGGGGTTAATAATTGAAGTTAGGTGTCGGCGATGTTAGGGAGGGCAGATTAGGGGTTAATACTATTTATGATAGGGTTAGTGAGGCGGATTAGGGGTTAATAACTTTATTATAGTAGCGCTCAGGTCCGCTCGGCAGATTAGGGGTTAATAAGTGTAGGCAGGTGTCGGCGACGTTGAGGGGGGCAGATTAGGGGTTAATAAATATAATATAGGGGTCGGCGATGTTAGGGCAGCAGATTAGGGGTACATAGGGATAACGTAGGTTGCGGCGGTTTACGGAGCGGCAGATTAGGGGTTTAAAAAAATATGCAGGGGTCAGCGATAGCGTGGGCGGCAGATTAGGGGTTAATAAGTGTAAGGTTAGGGGTGTTTAGACTCGGGGTACATGTTAGAGTGTTAGGTGCAGACGTAGGAAGTGTTTCCCCATAGGAAACAATGGGGCTGCGTTAGGAGCTGAACGCTGCTTTTTTGCAGGTGTTAGGTTTTTTTTCAGCTCAAACAGCCCCATTGTTTCCTATGGGAGAATCGTGCACGAGCACGTTTTTGATGCCGGCCGCGTCCGTAAGCAGCTCTGGTATCGAGAGTTGCATTTGCGGTAAAAATGCTCTACGCTCCTTTTTTGGAGCCTAACGCAGCATTTGTTTGAACTCTCGATACCAGAGTTAAATTTATGGTGCGGCCAGAAAAAAACCCGCGGAGCGTTAACAGCCCTTTTACCGCCGAACTCCAAATCTAGGCCTTACTTTGTTAAAACTGTCACTAACTTAATTTTAACACACCAAAAAGGCATTTTAGTACTTTGTGGTGATCTGAATATACCCTTAAACCCTCACCTAGACTGTTCGTCTAAACACTCCTCAATCCCATCTTCACATATCAACCGTACCAATTCTTACCTTAATAAACTGGTTGTTCATGACCTATGGAGGGTCTCCCACCCAGAGAAGAGAGACTGCACCTTTTACTCGTACCCCCATAAGATATATACCAGAATTGACTACATCTTCACTGACGTCACTGGCCTATCACTATTTCATTCTGCACAAATAACCCCTCTTACCTGGTCCAACCATGCATCGGTCTTAGGTACATTAACTTGGCCAACTAAACCGATTCAAGACTATATATTGGCGGTTAGATGATCATTTACTTTCAGACCCCTTAGTAGCACAACAAATCGCAAAATCCATTACAGAATACTTCACTATTAATAACACCCCTGACCTATCTCAATTAAACATATGGGAAGCACACAAATGCGTAATAAGAGGAGAACTGATCGGTATAAAAGCCTCCATATAAAAAAAAAAAAATGCGCACATTAAGCATCTCTGCTCACTAATATTGAATCCAGAACAACATCACAAACAATTCCCCTCTGACCATTCAATACTAGCTACCCTACAATCTGAACGACAACATTTAGCAACTTACTACAACAAAGAACACAAAAGACAAACATTACGACTGCAACAATCACACTATGAAGGACGGAACAAATCGGGCAAATTCCTAGCATGGTACCTAAAATAAAAAAACATAATTTATGCTTACCTGATAAATTTATTTCTCTTGTGGTGTATCCAGCCCACGGATCATCCATTACTTGTGGGATATTCTCATTCCCAACAGGAAGTTGCAAGAGGACACCCACAGCAGAGCTGTCTATATAGCTCCTCCCTTCACTGCCATATCCAGTCATTCGACCGAAAACAAGCAGAGAAAGGAGAAACCACAGGGTGCAGTGGTGACTGTAGTTTAAAATTAAAAAATACCTGCCTTAAAATGACAGGGCGGGCCGTGGACTGGATACACCACAAGAGAAATAAATTTATCAGGTAAGCATAAATTATGTTTTCTCTTGTAAGGTGTATCCAGTCCACGGATCATCCATTACTTGTGGGATACCAATACCAAAGCTAAAGTACACGGATGAAGGGAGGGACAAGGCAGGTACTTAAACGGAAGGTACCACTGCCTGTAAAACCTTTCTCCCAAAAATAGCCTCCGAAGAAGCAAAAGTATCAAATTTGTAGAATTTTGAAAAAGTACGAAGCGAAGACCAAGTCGCCGCCTTGCAAATCTGTTCAACAGAAGCCTCATTTTTAAAGGCCCATGTGGAAGCCACAGCTCTAGTAGAATGAGCTGTAATCCTTTCTGGAGGCTGCTGGCCAGCAGTCTCATAGGCTAAGCGGATTATGCTTCTTAGCCAAAAAGAAATAGAGGTTGCCGAAGCCTTTTGACCTCTCCTCTGTCCAGAGTAGACAACAAACAAAGCAGATGTTTGACGAAAATCTTTAGTAGCTTGTAAGTAAAACTTTAAAGCACGAACCACGTCCAGATTGTGTAATAGACGCTCCTTCTTTGAAGAAGGATTAGGACACAAAGACGGAACAACAATCTCTTGATTGATATTCTTATTAGATACCACCTTAGGTAAAAACCCAGGTTTGGTATGCAGAACTACCTTATCTGCATGGAAGATCAGATAAGGAGAATCACATTGTAAGGCAGATAACTCGGAAACTCTACGAGCCGAGGAAATAGCTACCAAAAAAAGAACTTTCCAAGATAAAAGTTTGATATCTATGGAATGAAGAGGTTCAAACGGAACCCCCTGAAGAACTTTAAGAACCAAATTTAAGCTCAAAGGTGGAGCAACAGGTTTAAACACAGGCTTGATTCTAACTAAAGCCTGACAAAATGCCTGAACGTCTGGGACATCCGCCAGACGCTTGTGCAAAAGAATAGATAGTGCAGAAATCTGTCCCTTTAAGTGGTGACAGGCTTCCGTGCCTGAATTAAGGTATTAATGACTGACTCGGAGAAACCACGCTTTGATAAAATCAAGCGTTCAATCTCCAGGCAGTCAGCCTCAGAGAAATTAGATTTGGATGGTTGAAAGGACCTTGAAGTAGAAGGTCCTGTCTCAGCGGCAGAGTCCATGGTGGAAAGGATAACATGTCCACCAGATCTGCATACCAAGTCCTGCGTGGCCACGCAGGTGCTATCAAGATCACCGATGCTCTCTCCTGCTTGATTTTGGCAATCAGACGAGGGAGCAGAGGAAACGGTGGAAATACATAAGCCAGGTTGAAGGACGAAGGCGCTGCTAAAGCATCTATCAGCGTTGCCTTGGGGTCCCTGGACCTGGATCCGTAACAAGGAAGCTTGGCGTTCTGGCGAGACGCCATGAGATCCAGTTCTGGTTCGCCCCAACGAAGAACCAATTGTGCAAACACCTCCGGATGGAGTTCCCACTCCCCCGGATGAAAAGTCTGTCGACTTAGAAAATCCGCCTCCCAGTTCTCTATACCTGGGATATGGATAGCTGATAGGTGGCAAGAGTGAATCTCTGCCCAGCGAATTATCTCTGAGACTTCTAACATCGCTAGGGAACTCCTTGTTCCCCCTTGATGGTTGATGTAAGCCACAGTCGTGATGTTGTCCGACTGAAATCTGATGAACCTCATTGTCGCTAGATGAAAACTCTTTTTCTCGTTCACCTTCCACCCATGCGACCTCAGAAATGCCAACACTATGTCCGTATGAGACTTGGCAATTTGGAAGTTTGACGCCTGAATCAGGATGTCGTCTAAATAAGGGGCCACTGCTATGCCCCGTGGCCTTAGGACCGCCAGAAGCGACCCCAGAACCTTCGTAAAAATTCTTGGGGCTGTAGCTAACCCAAAGGGAAGAGCTACAAACTGGTAGTGCCTGTCTAGGAAGGCAAACCTGAGAAACCGATGATGATCTTTGTGTATCGGAATGTGCAGATAAGCATCCTTTAAATCCACTGTAGTCATGTATTGACCCTCCTGGATCATAGGTAGGATGGTACGAATAGTCTCCATCTTGAATGATGGAACTCTGAGGAATTTGTTTAAGATCTTTAGATCCAAAATTGGTCTGAAGGTTCCCTCTTTTTTGGGAACCACAAACAGATTTGAGTAAAATCCCTGTCCCTGTTCCTCCTTTGGGACTGGATGGATCACTCCCATAACTAGGAGGTCTTGTACACAGTGTAAGAATGCCTCTCTCTTTATCTGGTTTGCAGATAATTGAGAAAGGTGAAATCTCCCTTTTGGGGGGGAAGCCTTGAAGTCCAGAAGATATCCCTGGTATATAATTTCCAATGCCCAGGGATCCTGGACATCTCTTGTCCACGCCTGGGCGAAGAGCGAAAGTCTGCCCCCTACTAGATCCGTTACCGGATAGGGGGCCATTCCTTCATGCTGTCTTAGAGGCAGCAGCAGGCTTTTTGGCCTGCTTACCCTTGTTCCAGGTCTGGTTAGGTCTTCAGACCGTCTTGGACTAAGCAAAAGTTCCCTTTTGTTTTGCATTAGAGGAAGTTGATGCCGCACTTGCCTTGAAGTTTCGAAAGGCACGAAAATTAGACTGTTTGGCCCTTGGTTTGGACCTATCCTGAGGAAGGGAATGACCTTTTCCTCCAGTGATATCAGCAATAATTTCCTTCAAACCAGGCCCGAATAGGGTCTGCCCCTTGAAGGGAATGTTAAGCAGCTTCGATTTTGAAGTAACGTCAGCTGACCATGATTTAAGCCATAGCGCTCTGCGCGCCTGGATAGCAAAACCAGAATTCTTAGCCGTTAGTTTAGTCAAATCAACAATGGCATCAGAAACAAAAGAATTGGCTAGCTTAAGTGCTCTAAGCTTGTCAAGTATTTCATCCAATGGAGTCGCTACCTGTAAAGCCTCCTCCAGAGACTCAAACCAGAACGCCGCAGCAGCAGTGACAGGCGCAATGCATGCAAGGGGCTGTAGGATAAAACCTTGTTGAATAAACATTTTCTTAAGGTAACCCTCTAACTTTTTATCCATTGGATCTAAGAAAGCACAACTGTCCTCGACAGGGATAGTAGTACGCTTTGCTAGAGTAGAAACTGCTCCCTCCACCTTAGGAACTGTCTGCCATAAGTCCCGTGTGGTGGCGTCTATTGGAAACATTTTTCTAAAAACAGGAGGGGGAGAGAACGGCACACCTGGTCTATCCCATTCCTTAGTAATAATTTCTGTAAACCTTTTAGGTATTGGAAAAACATCAGTACGCACCGGCACTGCATAGTATTTATCCAGTCTACACAATTTCTCTGGCACTGCAATTGTATCACAGTCATTCAGAGCAGCTAAAACCTCCCTGAGTAACACGCGGAGGTGTTCAAGCTTAAATTTAAATGTAGAAATATCAGAATCAGGTTGCATCATCTTCCCTGAGTCAGAAATATCACCCACAGAAAGAAGCTCTCTTCAGCTTCTGCATATTGTGAGGCAGTATCAGACATAGTTCTTAAAGCGTCAGTATGCTCTGTATTTCGTCTAACTCCAGAGCTATCTCGCTTTCCTCTAAAGACAGGTAGTCTGGCTAATACCGCTGACAGTGTATTATCCATGACTGCTGCCATGTCTTGTAAAGTAAACGCTATGGGCGCCCTGGATGTACTTGGCGCCATTTGAGCGTGAGTCCCTTGAGCGGGAGTCAAAGGATCTGACACGTGGGGAGAGTTAGTCGGCATAACTTCCCTCTCGTCAGATTCCTCTGGTGATAAATTTTTTAAAGACAGAATATGATCTTTATTGCTTAAAGTGAAATCAGTACATTTGGTACACATTCTAAGAGGGGGTTCCACCATGGCTTTTAAACATAATGAACAAGGAGTTTCCTCTATGTCAGACATGTTTATACAGACTAGCAATGAGACTAGCAAGCTTGGAAAACACTTTAAATCAAGTTAACAAGCAAATGTAAAAAACGGTACTGTGCCTTTAAGAGAAACAAATTTTGTCAGAATTTGAAAAACAGTGAAAAAAGGCAGTAAATCAAATGAAATTTTTACAGTGTGTATAATAATCTAACAGAGCATTGCACCCACTTGCAAATGGATGATTAACCCCTTAGGTCAAAAACCGGATCAAAAAAATGATAACAGAATTTATGCTTACCTGATCAATTACTTTCTCCAACGGTGTGTCCGGTCCACGGCGTCATCCTTACTTGTGGGATATTCTCTTCCCCAACAGGAAATGGCAAAGAGCCCAGCAAAGCTGGTCATATGATCCCTCCTAGGCTCCGCCTACCCCAGTCATTCGACTGACGTACAGGAGGAAATATGCATAGGAGAAACCATATGATACCGTGGTGACTGTAGTTAGAGAAAAAAATTCATCAGACCTGATTAAAAAAACCAGGGCGGGCCGTGGACCGGACACACCGTTGGAGAAAGTAATTTATCAGGTAAGCATAAATTCTGTTTTCTCCAACATAGGTGTGTCCGGTCCACGGCGTCATCCTTACTTGTGGGAACCAATACCAAAGCTTTAGGACACGGATGAAGGGAGGGAGCAAACCAGGTCACCTAAATGGAAGGCACCACGGCTTGCAAAACCTTTCTCCCAAAAATAGCCTCCGAAGAAGCAAAAGTATCAAATTTGTAAAATTTGGCAAAAGTGTGCAGTGAAGACCAAGTCGCTGCCTTACATATCTGGTCAACAGAAGCCTCGTTCTTGAAGGCCCATGTGGAAGCCACAGCCCTAGTGGAGTGAGCTGTGATTCTTTCAGGAGGCTGCCGTCCGGCAGTCTCATAAGCCAATCGGATAATGCTTTTAAGCCAAAAAGAAAGAGAGGTAGAAGTTGCTTTTTGACCTCTCCTTTTACCAGAATAAACAACAAACAAAGAAGATGTTTGTCTGAAATCTTTAGTAGCCTCTAAATAGAATTTTAGAGCACGGACTATGTCCAAATTGTGTAACAAACGTTCCTTCTTTGAAACTGGGTTCGGACACAAAGAAGGTACAACTATCTCCTGGTTAATATTTTTGTTGGAAACAACTTTCGGAAGAAAACCAGGCTTAGTACGCAAAACCACCTTATCTGCATGGAACACCAGATAGGGCGGAGAACACTGCAGAGCAGATAACTCTGAAACTCTTCTAGCAGAAGAAATTGCAACCAAAAACAAAACTTTCCAAGATAATAACTTAATATCTACGGAATGTAAGGGTTCAAACGGAACCCCTTGAAGAACTGAAAGAACTAGATTTAGACTCCAGGGAGGAGTCAAAGGTCTGTAAACAGGCTTGATTCTAACCAGAGCCTGAACAAACGCTTGAACGTCTGGCACAGCTGCCAGCCTTTTGTGAAGTAAAACAGATAAAGCAGAGATCTGTCCCTTCAGAGAACTTGCAGATAATCCTTTCTCCAAACCTTCTTGTAGAAAGGATAGAATCTTAGGAATTTTTATCTTGTTCCATGGGAATCCTTTAGATTCACACCAACAGATATATTTTTTCCATATTTTATGGTAAATTTTTCTAGTTACAGGCTTTCTGGCCTGAATCAGAGTATCTATTACAGAATCTGAAAACCCACGCTTTGATAAAATCAAGCGTTCAATCTCCAAGCCGTCAGTTGGAGGGAAACCAGATTCGGATGTTCGAATGGACCTTGAACAAGAAGGTCCTGTCTCAAAGGTAGCTTCCATGGTGGAGCCGATGACATATTCACCAGGTCTGCATACCAAGTCCTGCGTGGCCACGCAGGAGCTATCAAGATCACGAAGCCATCTCCTGATTGATCCTGGCTACCAGCCTGGGAATGAGAGGAAACGGTGGGAATACATAAGCTAGGTTGAAGGTCCAAGGTGCTACTAGTGCATCTACTAGAGTCGCCTTGGGATCCCTGGATCTGGACCCGTAGCAAGGAACCTTGAAGTTCTGACGAGAGGCCATCAGATCCATGTCTGGAATGCCCCATAATTGAGTTATTTGGGCAAAGATTTCCGGATGGAGTTCCCACTCCCCCGGATGGAATGTCTGACGACTCAGAAAATCCGCTTCCCAATTTTCCACTCCTGGGATGTGGATTGCAGACAAGTGGCAGGAGTGATCCTCCGCCCATTGAATTATCTTGGTCACTTCCTCCATCGCCAGGGAACTTCTTGTTCCCCCCTGATGGTTGATATATGCAACAGTCGTCATGTTGTCTGATTGAAACCTTATGAATTTGGCCTTTGCTAGTTGAGGCCAAGCTTTGAGAGCATTGAATATCGCTCTCAGTTCCAGAATGTTTATCGGGAGAAGAGATTCTTCCCGAGACCATAGACCCTGAACTTTCAGGGGTTCCCAGACCGCGCCCCAGCCCACCAGACTGGCGTCGGTCGTGACAATGACCCACTCTGGTCTGCGGAAGCTCATTCCCTGTGACAGGTTGTCCAGGATCAGCCACCAACGGAGTGAATCTCTGGTCCTTTGATCTACTTGAATCGTCGGAGACAAGTCTGTATAATCCCCATTCCACTGTCTGAGCATGCACAGTTGTAATGGTCTTAGATGAATTCGTGCAAAAGGAACTATGTCCATTGCTGCAACCATCAATCCTATTACTTCCATGCACTGCACTATGGAAGGACGAAGAACATGAAGTACTTGACAAGAGCTTAGAATTTTTGATTTTCTGACCTCTGTCAGAAAAATCCTCATTTCTAAGGAATCTATTATTGTTCCCAAGAAGGGAACTCTTGTTGACGGGGACAGAGAACTTTTTTCTTGTTCACTTTCCATCCGTGAGATCTGAGAAAGGCTAGGACTATGTCCGTATGAGCCTTTGCTTTTGACAGAGACGACGCTTGAATCAGGATGTCATCCAAGTAAGGTACTACTGCAATGCCCCTTGGCCTTAGAGCCGCTAGAAGGGACCCTAGTACCTTTGTGAAAATTCTCGGAGCAGTGGCTAATCCGAATGGAAGTGCCACAAACTGGTAATGCTTGTCCAGAAAAGCGAACCTTAGGAACTGATGATGTTCCTTGTGGATAGGAATATGTAGGTACGCATCCTTTAAATCCACAGTGGTCATAAATTGACCTTCCTGGATGGTGGGAAGGATCGTTCGAATGGTTTCCATTTTGAACGATGGAACCCTGAGAAATTTGCTTAGGATCTTGAGATCTAAAATTGGTCTGAATGTTCCCTCTTTTTTGGGAACTATGAACAGGTTGGAGTAAAACCCCATCCCTTGTTCTCCTATTGGAACTGGATGAATTACTCCCATCTTTAACAGGTCTTCTACACAATGTAAGAATGCCTGTCTTTTTATTTGGTTTGAAGATAATTGAGACCTGTGGAACCTTCCCCTTGGGGGTAGTTCCTTGAATTCTAGGAGATAACCTTGAGAAACTATTTCTAGTGCCCAAGGATCCTGAACATCTCTTGCCCAAGCCTGAGCAAAGAGAGAAAGTCTGCCCCCCACCAGATCCGGTCCCGGATCGGGGGCCATCCCTTCATGCTGTTTTGGTAGCAGTGGCAGGCTTCTTGGCCTGCTTACCCTTGTTCCAGCCTTGCATCGGTCTCCAGGCTGGTTTGGGTTGTGAAGTATTACCCTCTTGCTTAGAGGATGTAGAATTAGAGGCTGGTCCGTTTCTGCGAAAGGGACGAAAATTAGGCTTATTTTTAGCCTTAAAAGACCTATCCTGAGGGAGGGCGTGGCCCTTTCCCCCGGTGATGTCTGAAATAATCTCTTTCAAATCAGGACCAAACAGTGTTTTACCCTTGAAAGGGATGTTAAGCAATTTTGTCTTGGAAGACACATCCGCTGACCAAGACTTTAGCCAAAGCGCTCTGCGCGCCACGATAGTAAACCCTGAATTTTTCGCCGCTAATCTAGCTAATTGCAAAGCGGCATCTAAAATAAAAGAGTTAGCCAATTTAAGTGCATGAACTCTGTCCATAACCTCCTCATACGAAGATTCTTTATTGAGCGACTTTTCTAGTTCTTCGAACCAGAAACACGCTGCCGTAGTGACAGGAACAATGCATGAAATTGGTTGTAGAAGGTAACCTTGCTGAACAAACATCTTTTTAAGCAAACCCTCTAATTTTTTATCCATAGGATCTTTGAAAGCACAACTATCTTCTATAGGAATAGTAGTGCGTTTGTTTAGAGTAGAAACCGCCCCCTCGACCTTGGGGACTGTCTGCCATAAGTCCTTTCTGGGGTCGACTATAGGAAATAATTTTTTAAATATAGGGGGAGGAACAAAAGGTATGCCGGGCCTTTCCCACTCCTTATTTACTATGTCCGCCACGCGCTTGGGTATAGGAAAAGCATCGGGGGGCACCGGAACCTCTAGGAACTTGTCCATCTTACATAATTTCTCTGGAATGACCAAATTGTCACAATCATCCAGAGTAGATAATATCTCCTTAAGCAGTGCGCGGAGATGTTCTAATTTAAATTTAAATGTTACAACATCAGGTTCAGCTTGTTGAGAAATTTTTCCTGAATCTGAAATTTCTCCCTCAGACAAAACCTCCCTCCTGGCCCCTTCAGATTGGTGTGAGGGTATGTCAGAACAGTTATCATCAGCGTCCTCTTGCTCTTCAGTGTTTAAAACAGAGCAATCGCGCTTTCTCTGATAAGTAGGCATTTTGGTTAAAATGTTTGCAATAGAATTATCCATTACAGCCGTTAATTGTTGCATGGTAATAAGTATTGGCGCACTAGATGTACTAGGGGCCTCATGTGTGGGCAAAACTGGTGTAGACACAGAAGGGGATGATGCAGTATCATGCTTACTCCCCTCATTTGAGGAATCATCTTGGGCAATATCATTATCTGTGGCATCATTGTCCCTACTTTGTTTGGACACTATGGCACAATCATCACATAAATTTAAATGGGGAGAAACCTTGGCTTTCATACATATAGAACATCGCTTATCTGATGGTTCAGACATGTTAAACAGGCTTAAACTTGTCAACAAAGCACAAAAAACGTTTTAAAATAAAACCGTTACTGTCACTTTAAATTTTAAACTGAAACACTTTATTACTGAATATGTGAAAAAGTATGAAGGAAATGTTCAAAATTCACCAAAATTTCACCACAGTGTCTTAAAGCCTTAAAAGTATTGCACACCAAATTGGAAAATTTGAAAGCTTTAACCCTTAAAATAACGGAACCGGAGCCGTTTTTACATTTAACCCCTATACAGTCCCAGGTATCTGCTTTGCTGAGACCCAACCAAGCCCAGAGGGGAATACGATACCAAATGACGCCTTCTATAAGCTTTTTCAGTGGTTCTTAGCTCCTCACACATGCATCTGCATGCCTTGCTCTCCAAAAACAACTGCGCATTAGTGGCGCGAAAATGAGGCTCTGCCTATGACTAGAAAAGGCCCCCATCTGAAAAAGGTGTCCAATACAGTGCCTGCCGTTTTTTTAAAACAATCCCCAAGATTATAATAACTATTAAGAGTTATAATCTGCAAAATATGCTTAGCAAAGTAATCGTTTTAGCCCAGAAAAATGTCTACCAGTTTTTTAAGCCCTTATGAAGCCCTTTATTCTTTTACTTAATCTAAGAAAATGGCTTACCGGTCCCCATAGGGAAAATGACAGCCTTCCAGCATTACAAAGTCTTGTTAGAAATGTGGCCAGTCATACCTCAAGCAGAAAAGTCTGCCAACTGTTTCCCCCAACTGAAGTTACTTCATCTCAACAGTCCTGTGTGGAAACAGCAATCGATTTTAGTAACGTTTGCTAAAATCATCTTCCTCTTACAAACAGAAATCTTCATCTCTTTTCTGTTTCAGAGTAAATAGTACATACCAGCACTATTTTAAAATAACAAACACTTGATTGAAGAATATAAACTACATTTAAACACCAAAAAACTCTTAACCATCTCCGTGGAGATGTTGCCTGTGCAACGGCAAAGAGAATGACTGGGGTAGGCGGAGCCTAGGAGGGATCATATGACCAGCTTTGCTGGGCTCTTTGCCATTTCCTGTTGGGGAAGAGAATATCCCACAAGTAAGGATGACGCCGTGGACCGGACACACCTATGTTGGAGAAATAGACATTTTTTAACAGTCACACCAAACTGCCACAGCCTTGCTGTGGAGCCTACCTTCCCCAACAAACGATTTTGGAAGCCTAAGAGCCCTTTAGAGATGTCCTGTAGCATTCAGGGAACTCCTGGATGTCTCAGTCTGTAATAGTTAATGCACAAACAAGCACTAAACTAGGCCCCTCCCACTCATAGTAACACAGTGGAAAGCCTCAGGAAACTGTTTCTAGGCAAATTTAAGCCAGCCATGTGGAAAAAAACTAGGCCCCAATAAAGTTTTATCACCAAAGTATATATAAAAACGTTTAAACATGCCAGCAAACGTTTTATATTGTAAATATAAAAGAGTTTTTCCTCAGAAAGTAAGCATGATACCAGTCGCTATTAAATCACTGTATTCAGGCTTACCTTACATAAATTTGGTATCAGCAGCATTTTCTAGCCTTCACATCTTCTAGAAAAATATTAACTGCACATACCTCATAACAGGATAACCTGCACGCCATTCCCCCGCTGAAGTTATCTCTCTCTTCAGACATGTGTGAGAACAGCAATGGATCTTAGTTACAACCTGCTAAGATCATAGAAATCCCAGGCAGATTCTTCTTTGTTCCTGCCTGGAACAAAATAGCACAACTCCGGTACTATTTAAAAATAATAAACTCTTTATTGAAGCAAAATAACAGCTACATTTCACCACTTATCTCTTACTACCTCCATGCTTGTTGAGAGTTGCAAGAGAATGAGTGGATATGGCAGTGAGGGGAGGAGCTATATAGACAGCTCTGCTGTGGGTGTCCTCTTGCAACTTCCTGTTGGGAATGAGAATATCCCACAAGTAATGGATGATCCGTGGACTGGATACACCTTACAAGAGAAATATACAAATCGTATATCTTACGCATTAAAGACAACCATAATAGAGAATATTTCTCTTCAAAAGACATAGCAAGAACCTTTAGAGACTACTATCAAAAATTATATAACTTACACGACTTAAATAGCCTATCTCCCTCAGAACAAAATAATAAAATGACAGCAATAACTACATACCTATCCTCACTCCACCTCCCTCAGATTTCTTTACATCAAAAAGAATCCCTAGAAGAACCCATATCTCCAGAAGAAATCAAACTGGTCATAAAAGACATACCAACTGGCAAAGCCCCGGGCCCTGATGGATTTAGTAATAGATATTACAAGCAATTTCAAGACAAATTAATACCCCAACTTACGCACCATTTTAACTATATTGATGAATCTAAATAATTTCCCCCCAGCTTACTAGAGGCCCATATTACTTTATTACCAAAACCTAATAAACCTATGAACCACCCATCACGCTATAGACCAATTTCCCTTCTAAATTCAGACGTTAAAATTTTCGCAAAAGTGTTAGCAAACCGTATGAATGCCACGTTGTCAGACATAATCCATCAGGACTAGATGGGATTCATCCCAAAGAAGGAGGCTAAGGACAACACGGTCAGGGCCTTAAACCTCATACACTTAGCACAATACAAAGAAATTCTGTGTATTCTACTGTCAATTGACGCAGAAAAGGCCGTTGACTGTGTTGACTGGAAGTTCCTATGCATCACATTGGAAGCCATGGGATTTGGCCCTAGTATGTTAAACAGAATTTTTTCTCTTTATTCCCACCCTAATGCTAAATTATTAATAAATGGAACTCTGTCCAAATCCTTTACTATCTCCAATGGCACTCGTCAGGGGTGTCCTCTTTCCCCACTCTTATTTGCATGCTTTATTGAAACCATTGCGACCAAAATAAGACAGAACCCCCCCCATAAAAGGACTACAAGCAGGTCCACACTCTTATGTCCTCTCACTTTTTGCAGATCTTATTTTCACTTTCCGAACCAGAATTTTCTATCCCACCACTCCTACAAGAATTCCAATTATTTCATTCATTATCTAATTTTAAGATTAACTTGGATAAATCAGAAGTTTTGAATATTAACCTAGATGTACCCACTCTTCATAAAGTAAAAATAATGACCCCCTTTACTTGGTGCAAGTATACACTCCATTACCTAGGTATCGATTTGGCTACAACATAAGACGAAACTTTAAAAAAAAAAATACGAAAGGATTAAGAAAACTATTATTCGAGATCTATCTTCTTGGCTAACTAAAAAGCTATCATGGTCAGGTAAAATTAACGTTCTTAAAATGAACATATTCCCAAGATTATTATATATTTTACAATCATTACCAATCCCATTACCTATAAAATACGTTTCAAGTATACAGAAGGCGTTCAGCGATTTTGTATGGAATAGAAAACCCCCTAGAATAAACACCAACATAATGCAAAAGCCTAAACTTCAGGGAGGATTAGGTATCCCAAACATCACACTATACAGACAAGCAATTTTTTTACAAAGAATAGTTGACTGGCATATACACTACAACCATAAAAGATGGGTACAGCTAGAACACTCAATATCAGACACTCCACACCTGGGACGATTGTGTTGGAGCATGGAGAGTTTGAAACACAAGTTAGCAAATAGCTACCTACCTATATTAGAAACATTTACTGTTTGGGACCACATCTTGTCCAAAAACACAATGATCTCATCAAAGTCGTCCCCCCTCACTTCACTCATCGACAATGGGCAATTTCACATAGGAGGCCTCACCATAGTAAGCGCAATAGACACAACTATTCGTGACCTTAGTGTATATATGATAACCTCGAAAGAATAGATTCTTCCACAGCAAGACCTAATAGACAAGGGTTACACCTACTTCCATAGCTGGTTTAATTATCACAGAGTGCACCGATTTGTCTCATTACATGAACAAAAACGAAATATGGTTAGATCCTTAACAAATTTTGAATCTCTATGTACCCGCACACCACCAATCACTCATACCCTTTCATTGATACATAAAATATTAACCATGAACCCACCGGGCCACATACCACAATATCTCGAGAACTGGGAGGATGACTTGGGAGTAATCATTCTTCCCCAAATGGGTGCAATGATTTTCCATAACATAACAAAAACATCAATATCACTTTCTGTGGTGGAAATTAATTTAAAAATCTTACACAGGTGGTACCTTACCCCAAAAAAACTTCATCGTTTATACAGTCACAGATTCGACCAGTGCTGGAGATGTGGCCACAGAGGCAGCGGCATGGCGCATATGTGGTGGTGGTGCAATTCCATCCAAACGCTTTGGAGATTAGTTATAACAGAAATAGAATCGATCCTGGACCTCCAATTCCCTTTGGATCCACTAATTTGGTTGCTATGCAAACCCCCTAAAATCAAATATAAACCTTACAAAAAACTATTCTATATTATGACAAACAGTATAAAAGTTCTAATAGCCAGGAACTGGAACTGTAAAACTACCCCAACCCTAGATATGTGGTCTCATAGAGTTTCCGAATTCCTAGAACTAGAATAATATTATTAAATGAAAAACGACAAGATGGATGTATATGCAGAAATATTGAATACATGGGAACAATATCTCAAACAAAAACATCCACTATCCGAAAACCGCAACACCCTAACCCCTTCAATTACTTAACTAACACAGTTCTTAACCAGATATACTCCAGATAACATGAATAACTTCATATAGATCAATTATATTATTGAAACGCACGCATATAGATGCCACAAAATCTACCAATTTTAATGATAATAAAATATAGCGACCAAAGCGGGTCGCATGACCATGAGACCAGGAGCAGCCCTTTCCTTCCTCTCTCCCCCTCTCCTTATAATTATTTATTTTCTTCCTTCTTTCCTCTCTCCCTGTATAGAAAATATTATGTCTCAATCATAAAAAAAAAAAAAAAAAGAAGGGGGAAGATATTCTTGTCCTTTTTTCTTTCTGTGTGTTTAACTTCACATTCATATGTAAAACAATACTGAAATTGTTGTTATGTTTTGATGGAGCTGCGTCTCCAACTTTGTATTATACAAATTTTGACAATAAAGTCAGTTAAAAATAAAAAATATTAATCTGAATAATATAAATTGAATATAGGGACCTTAAATAAACACAAAAATAATAATCTGTTCTTACATTTACACTAAAAAGTATACGCACCAATGATATCACTAAACCTCATGTAAGGTAACTAAAATAGACTACGCAGTAAGTTATCATAGACCATGTTATAACTTTTCCATTTTACAAGTTTATATAGTTTACATATGAACTATTCCCAGAACATTAAATAAACTTTTGGAGCATAACTTTGATTAACCGGATTTTTGGGTCCACTCAATGCTGCTGATGAAAAGTGGTATAAGAGTACATAGCTAGACAAGTATATAAGGGAAATAACCTTTATATAGTCCATTTACACTCATATAATATACAGAGCTGAGATCTATCCTGGCTATGGCCCACTAAGAGCGCACACACAAGTGCACATACACTGTGAAGGGTGTAATTCAGCCTACTCCTTGCCTCCAAGTTAACCGGCTTTCGTTGGCTGCAAACCAGATAACATAACTCGTGGTTATAAGCTCCAGGGGCCATACCCCAATTCTGTCCTGTATAGTGTGTGTCCACTCATATGATAGTCCCAACGTTAGTTTGTCACTTGAGGTTTTAGCCCCACTAGGTGAGCTACAGATCTGAGTTAGCATCAGAGTAATTACCAGATCCGGAGGTTCAATGGCTGGCCTATAAGTGACATGTGAAGCCGTTACATCTGACCAAGTCCAGTCGCCATATGGCCGATAGTAGTCAGCGTCCTCTCTCTTGCCACCCTTGTCAGCCATATCCTTTCATGCAGGGGTGTCATACTTAGATATAGCGATCCACTGAAACTGGTACAAGTCTCCCGATCCATTGTTTTTGCGTGTTGTTGGAGAGGGTAGGAAGCTGTCGCCGGGGTCCCAAAGCGCCGTCACCTCCCTCTGTCGCCTGATCAGGGACTACCTGCAGACAATCATCCACCTTAGCAACTTCGGGTAGTGTAAATGCAATTTGAAAATCTTCAATCAATTTGGCTTGACAGGAATCTAGAAGGCTAGTAAGCTCATCCACAAGACGATCTGCTGACTCCATACTGCTCACAGTTAATCACTCACATTTGCCTCGAAATACAATGGTCAGCAAAAAGGTATCTGGGTAAAGTTGAGGCTAGTGCGTCTCTTTCCCTTCAGTAGAGCTGCTACCTACGCTATTTTGTATAAATTGGGCTCCATGGTAAATTTAGTATCTGCGTACTTTTAATCCCAGAAGTCTGGGAAAGGGGGGTTGTATGCGGCAGCCGCAGCCACACTGTTCTCCGTTTATAAGTCATTTGAGGCCTGATTAACCAAGGTTATGCGTGGCTTACTTGAAGAAAATAGGTCAGGCCTGTTGTTTTATCTGCTCCTTATCTCTGGCACAGTATATAGATTGTTTCTATTCCCAGAAATTAAAGTTATATTAGATTAAAAGACAAATTTGGTAAAATGTAAGCAGGAGCTTAATCAAGACACATCCTGCCGCTCCAAGCATAGGCTCCGCCCCCTTAATGAGGTAAATTTTACTCCCTGCAAGAAAAGGAAAAAAGGTGTAGCCATTCTTTTAAATACAACTTTACAATATAACATCAAAAAGAGAATTATAGATGAGGAGGAAAGATTTGTTATATATTAGTGATTGAGATTTATCCTATGTAATATCTATGTCTTGCTATTAGAATACTCTGACCAGTCACTGATAATAGGTGGGGATTTTAATCTAACCCCAAACTATATCTTAGATTGAGGTAAAATGGAAGAAACATTTTCTTTAAAAAAGAATTCAAGAATTAGATATATGAGAATCTATTCAGCATAGAAGAAAGAGAGAGGCTAATATTATTAAGAACTTTCAAAGAGATTTCAAAATAAAAGATGGAGACTTTGGCATACTGATACCAATGGTTATTCTTGATTATCAAAGGTACATAAGTCCTATTCCAGAATTATTGTTTCAGAGCATATGATAAATTGGTGCTCTGACAAAATGCAGAAGGACATTTGGCAGACGGACATTTGGCCAACAGACAGAAAGCTAAAGAATGTTCCGATGACGGCCGAGGGCAGATGCGTTCCAGAGTGCTCTGTTCTAATCAGAGCCTCGGGCGCCGCAACTGCCTCTGGGAACCTTACCAAGGGTCCCAGGCGCACGTCTTGTAATTCTCTGTCTGGGAAATTATCTATCTATCTATCAAATCTATCTATTTATCTATCAAATCTATCTATCTATCGTATCTATCTATTGCATCTATTGATCTATCTATCTAATCTATGTATCTATCTATCTATCAAATCTATCTATCTCTTGGCCGGACTGTTATCTGACAGCCACTTATGTTTCGGCCAAATAACCGTCGGCCAAATGTCCGTCTGCCAAATGTCCGTCGGCTAAAAGTCCGGCCACGGATAAATTGGGCTCAAGAGTCTAAAATAGACTCCATCACAATCTCAGATCATGCCCAATTCTAATTTCTATTAGTCCCTCAATTAATCACAAAAATATGAAATATTTCTTTTTTTCCAAATATCTTGAATAACTCAAAGTTTATTAACTATAAAAATTTAGAGTATACGTTACATTTAATCTAGGATATTATAATAAAACAGATATATTTTGGAATGCATCTAAGACAGTGATAAGAGGGAAAATTATAACATACAGTATCTCACAAAAGTGAGTACACCCCTCACATTTGTGTAAATATTTTATTATATCTTTTCATGTGACAACACTGAAGAAATGACACTTTGCTACAATGTAAAGTAGTGAGTGTACAGCCTGTATAACTGTAAATTTGCCATTTCCGTCAAAATAACTAAACACATAGGGGCATATGTATCGGAGCTTGATGCCCCGTGTTTCTGGCGAGCCTGCAGGCTCGCCAGAAACAGCAGGTATGAAGCAGCGGTCACAAAGACCGCTGTTCCATAACCTGTCCGCCTGCTCTGAGCAGGCGGATACACATCGCCGGAAATCAACCCGATCGAGTACGATCGGGTTGATTGACACCCCCTGCTGGCCGCGAGTCTTCAGGGGACGGCATTGCACCAGCAGCTCTTGTGAGCTGCTGGTGCAATGCTGAATACGGCGAGCGTATTGCTCGCCGTATTCAGCGAGGTCTGGCGGACCTGATCCGCAGTGTCGGATCAGGTCCGCCAGACCTTGATAACTAGAGGTCATAGCCATCAATTTCTAAACCGCTGGCAACAAAAGTGAGTACACAAGTGGAAATATCCAATTTGGGCCCAAAGTGTCAATATTTTGTGTGGCCACCATTATTTTCCAGAACTGCCTTAACCCTCTTGGGCATGGAGTTCACCAGAGCTTCACAGGTTGCCACTGGAGTCCTCTTCCACTCCTCTATGATGACATCACAGAGCTGGTGGATGTTAGAGACCTTGCGGCATTGCACCAGCAGCTCTTGTGAGCTGCTGGTGCAATGCTGAATACGGCGAGCGTATTGCTCGCCGTATTCAGCGAGGTCTGGCGGACCTGATCCGCAGTGTCGGATCAGGTCCGCCAGACCTTGATAACTAGAGGTCATAGCCATCAATTTCTAAACCGCTGGCAACAAAAGTGAGTACACAAGTGGAAATATCCAATTTGGGCCCAAAGTGTCAATATTTTGTGTGGCCACCATTATTTTCCAGAACTGCCTTAACCCTCTTGGGCATGGAGTTCACCAGAGCTTCACAGGTTGCCACTGGAGTCCTCTTCCACTCCTCTATGATGACATCACAGAGCTGGTGGATGTAAGAGACCTTGCGCTCCCCCACCTTCCATTTGAGGATGCCCCACAGATGCTCAATAGCGTTTAGGTCTAGAGACATGCTTGGCCAGTCTATCACCTTTACCCTCAGCTTCTTTAGCAAGGCAGTGGTTGTCTTGGAGGTGTGTTTGGGGTCGTTATCATGTTGGAATACTGCCCTGCGGCCCAGTCTCCGAATGGAGGGGATCATGCTCTGCTTCAGTATGTCACAGTACATGTTGGCATTCATGGCTCCCTCAATGAACTGTAGCTCCCCAGTGCCGGCAGCACTCATGCAGGCCCAGACCATGACACTCCCACCACCATGCTTGACTGTAGGCAAAACACACTTTCTTTGTACTCCTCACCTGGTTGCCGCCACACACGCTTGACACCATCTGAACCAAATAAGTTCATCTTGGTCTCATCAAGTCACATGACACCGGGAAGGGAAAATGGCTAATTGGGCCCAAATTGGACATTTCCACTTAGTAGTGTACTCACTTTTGTTGCCAACGGTTTAGACATTAATGGCTGTGTGTTGAGTTATTTTGAGGGGAGAGCCAATTTACACTGTTATGCAGGCTGTACACTCACTACTTTACTGGATTTTACTACTTTAAGGATTTTGCCTGTCCCTTTAAATCTCTCCATTCCTCCCTATAAAAGTCTCCTCCCCACTTCCTTCCTTGCTGGATTATTGAAGTACTCAAGACTCACAGCCATCTAGGTTACTCACGGTACCTTGCATATCTTGCTGTTCTAATCTCTCCTGAAAACCAAAATCTGATCCGCTCTCACTAGGCAGTGTCAAGGGAGACGCACACAATCTGTGACATCATCAGCTACAGACGATCTGCTCTCCCAAGTGCTACACACTGTATTCAGCTCCTAACTAGCAACAGGTAACGCAGATCCTTTCCACACAGTCGCAGCACTCTCTGAAAACAACTAAGGGTAATATATTTCAGTTGTTACTTACCTGATCTTATTAAACCTATTTTTACCCTACTGAGTGAATGTGATCAGTTTAAGAGGTACTAAATTGATTCAGTACCTTATTCATCTATGGAGTTAATCCAAAGTATTAACTGAATCAAGGATTAAATCGGTTCCTTGCATTGCTATCTGTGACTTTGGTAAAAACAATCACACACAAAAACATGTAGAGTGTAAATCAAATTAGTATACCCACTTCAGCATCGTAATACATCACATATGCCTTTCTGCTGTGTAGTAACCAGACCACAAGTCTCTCCTAGGGTATCTAATAAACCAACAGCGGCGTCTCAAGCCCAAATCGCTCCACAGGTGGCCCGGCACTTCCGGGTGACGTCACAATCGATAGGGAGTTGTGGATTGGCTCTCCAGCAGAGCGTGTAGTGCACAGCTGTTCATCTGCGCTGGGTCTCTGGAAACAGCATACAAAACTCACAAAGGAAATGCGATCCACGCCAGATGAGTTAAAACTTGAAATTGTATTTACTTCATTAAAACACATGGAAAACTTGACAGCATACAGAGAGCGCTCACTCTGCATGCTGTCAAGTCTTCCATGTGTTTTAATGAAGTAAATACAATTTCAAGTTTTAACTCATCTGGCGTGGATCGCATTTCCTTTGTGAGTTTTGTTTGGTAAAAACAAGTCAGATTAACAACCCCAATTTTCGTTATTAATAACTTAAAGGGCCATAATACCCAAATGTTTAAATACTTGAAAGTGATGCAGCATAGCTGTAAAAAGCTGACTAGAAAATATCTCCTGAACATCTCTATGTAAAAAAGAAAGATATTTTACCTCAAAAGTTCCTCAGTAGCCACCTCCCATTGTAAAGGATTTCTAAGCAGCATTTTAGTGTATCTGTCCTGGGACAGCTGAAAGGATGAGCCTTGTGAACTCTCATATTATTTCACCAATCAGGTAAAGGAAGCTTACTATGAAATCTCATGAGAGTTAAGTCAAATCTCATGATATCACAGTAAGAGTTCATGACCTCAGCACTGCTGATGCTGATTGGCTGCTGTTCATTTCTTCATATTTTTTTTTATTTTTACCTGCAGCTGGGAGCAGGTGAAGTATAACTTTTTACACAGAACTTACTCTGCTGAGCTGAGGAGATTGTGAGGTAAAATATTTTCCTTTTTTACATAGAGATGCTCAGGTGATATTTTCCTGTCAGCTTTTTACAGTTATATTGCATCAGTTTCAAGTGATTTAGCATATGAGTATTATGTCCCTTTAAGGGTTAGTTAATCTGGCACATATATATATATATATATATATATATATATATATATATATATATATATATATATATATACATACACTTAGTCAATATTGGCATTTTGACATTTACATTGTAGCAAAGTGTCATTTCTTCAGTGCTGTCACATGAAGATATAATAAAATATTTACAAAAATGTGAGAGGTGTACTCACTTTTGTGAGATACTGTATGTTATTAAACTAAAGAAAAAAATTAACTTACAAAGATGACAACTTAATAAATGCAACCACTTAATAGATAAATACACTAAATATGCAAACAATCCAAATAATGATAACTGGAAAAAAACATAAATTATGATTACCTGATAATTTAATTTTCTTCTGTGGGAAAGCGTCCACAGCCGCATTCATTACTTGTGGGAAATAAGAACCTGGCCACCAGTAGGAGGCAAAGACACACCAGCCAAAGGCTTAAATACTCCTCCCACTTCCCCTATCCCCCAGTCATTCTGCTGAGGAAAGAGGAAAAGTGGAATAAATATCAAGGTGAAAGGGTGCCAGAAGATGAAAAACATCAACGCCTCAAAAACGGGCGGGGGGCTGTGGACTCTTTCCCACGGAAGAAAATGAAATTATCAGGAAAGCATAATTTATGTTTTTCTTCCTAATGGGAAAGAGTTCACAGCCGCATTTATTACTTGTGAGAAAACTATACCCAAGCCAAAGAGGACACTGAATGCCAAAACGGGAGGGTAAGAGGCGGTCCAACGAAGGCACCAACCTAAAACATATCCCCGGAGAAAAAAGTTCAGTTTCGTCCAAAAACAGAGAACAAAATCATTGAAAAAAAGAAAAACAATGGCCCCATAGACACAAAGCTACCTGCAGTCCAAAGGCCTGGCTAGATACTACGAGCAGACGCAACCGAGAGCACCGACTTCGAAGACACATCTCTCAGGGGCAAAACCCAGCCACACTCCCTTAGACCAACTAGGGGGCCCTGACTAACAATTCCCAGAGGGAAAGAACGAGTCAGGACAGAAGAAACAAAACAGGTCTCACAGAAGACCACCAAGATCCGCTCGATAGGCTCAAAAAAGCCTATACCTATGTCCGAATAAAAGGATCATCACAGGAAAAACAAGTGAAGGACCGAAAGAGAAACATGAGAAACTCAAAACCCAGTAGACGCAGAGACAACTAAACAGCTGGGGCAAGCGCCAACCACAGAAGATGAGGCCGAAAAGGGGAAAAAACATAATTTATGTAAGAACTTACCTGATAAATTAATTTGTTTCATATTAGCAAGAGTCCATGAGCTAGTGACGTATGGGATATACATTCCTACCAGGAGGGGCAAAGTTTCCCAAACCTCAAAATGCCTATAAATACACCCCTCACCACACCCACAATTCAGTTTAACGAATAGCCAAGAAGTGGGGTGATAAGAAAGGAGCGAAAGCATCAAAAATAAGGAATTGGAATAATTGTGCTTTATACAAAAAAATCATAACCACCACAAAAAGGGTGGGCCTCATGGACTCTTGCTAATATGAAAGAAATTAATTTATCAGGTAAGTTCTTACATAAATTATGTTTTCTTTCATGTAATTAGCAAGAGTCCATGAGCTAGTGATGTATGGGATAGCAGATACCCAAGATGTGGAACTTCCACGCAAGAGTCACTAGAGAGGGAGGGAGAAAATAAAGACAGCCAATTCCGCTGAAAAAATTAATCCACTACCCAAATCAAAAAGTTTTAATTTTTATAATGAAAAAACTGAAATTATAAGCAGAAGAATCAAACTGAAACAGCTGCCTGAAGTACCATTCTACCAAAACTGCTTCTAAAGAAGAGAAAACATCAAAATGGTAGAATTTAGCAAAAGTATGCAAAGAAGACCAAGTCATTGCTTTGCAATTCTGGTCAACAGAAGCTTCATTCTCAAAAAGCCCAGGAAGTAGAAACTTACCTAGTAGAATGAGCCATAATCCTCTGAGGCGGGAATCAACCCGACTTCCAAATAAGCATGATGAATCAAAAGTTTAACCAAGATGCCAAAGAAAAGGCAGAAACCTTTTGACCTTCCTAAAACCAGAAAAGATAACAAATAGACTAGAAATCTGGCTGAAATCTGAATAGCTTCAACATAGGATTTCAAAACTCTTACCATATCCAAAGAATGTAAGAATCTTACCAAAGAAGTCTTAGGAAAAGACAATAATTCCTCCCTAATGTTGTTAGAATTTACAACTTTAGGTAAGAATTGAAATGATGACAGCAAAAACCACCTTATCCTGATGAAAAAAATCAGAAAAAGGAAATTCACAAGAAAGAACAGATAATTCAAAAACTGTTCTAGCTGAAGAGATGTCTAAAAAGAACAATACTTTCCATGAAAGTAATTAATGTCCAGAACAAGTATATGCTCAAATTGAAGAGCCTGTAAAGCCTTCAGAACCAAATTAAGACTCCAAGGAGGAGAAATTGGCTTAATAACAGGTTTGATATGAACCAAAGCCTGAATAAAATGATGAATATCAAGAAGTAACACTGCCGTATCCTGATGAAAAATCAGAAAAGGAGATTCACAAGAAAGAGCAGATAACTCAGAAACTCTTCTAGCAGAAGAGATAGCCAAAAGGAACAATACTTTCCAAGAAAGTAATTTAATGTCCAGAGAATGCATAGGTTCAAACGGAGGAGCCTGAAAAAAGCCCCCAGCACCAAACTGAGACTCCAAGGAGGAGAGATTGACTTAATGACAGGCTTGATACGAACCAAAGCCTGTACAAAACAATGAATATCAAGATGATTAGCAATCTTTCTGTGAAAAAGAACAGAACGAGTAGAGATTTGTTCTTTCAATGAACTTGCAGACAAACCCTTATCCAAACCATCCTGAAGAAATTGTAAAATTCTAGAAAATCTAAAAGAATGCCAAGAGATTTTATGAGAAGAACACCGAGAAATGAAAGTCTTCCAAACTCGATAATAAATCTTTCTAGAGACAGATTTACGACCCTGAAACATAGTATTAATCAATGAGTCAGAGAAACCTCTATGACTAAGAATCAAGCGTTCAATCTCCATACCTTCAAATTTAACGGAAGTGTCCAAGGTTGGCAACTGGCCATCCGAATGAGATCCGCATACCAAAACCTGTGAGGCCATGCTGGAGCCACCAGCAGAACAAACAAACGCTCCATTCGAATTTTGGAAATCACTTTGGAAGAAGAACTAGAGGCGGAAGGATATAGGCAGAATGATAATTCCAAAGCAGTGTCAATGCATACATTACTTCCGCTTGAGGATCCCGGGACCTGAATAGGCCCCTGGGAAGTTCTAAACATATCTGGGTAAAGAGACCATTCTCCCGGATGTAAAGCTTGATTAACAGAGATAATCCGCTTCCCAAATGTCTATACCTGGGAAAAAGACCACAGAATTTAGATGGGAGCTGGATTTAGCCCAAGCAAATATCTGAGATACTTCTGTCACAGCCTAAGGACTGATAGTCCCACCCTGATGATTGACATACACCACAGTTGTGACATTGTCTGAAAAAAACAATAAACGTCTCTTCTTCAAAAAGAAACCAACTGAAGAACTCTGAGAATGCACAGAGTTCCAAAATATCAAATGGTAATCTCGCCTCCTGAGATTTCCAAACCCTTTGTGCTGACAGAGATCCTCAGACAGCCTCCCAACCTAAAAGACTCGCATCTGTAGAGATCATGGTCCAGGTTGAAAGAACCGAAGAGACCTGTAGAACTAAATGATGGTGATCTTAACCACCAAATCAAAGATAGTTAAACATTAGGATTCGAAGATTTAAAAAGTGAAATCCTAGAATCCCTGCACCATTATTCAGCATAAAAAACTGAAAAGGTTTTCTATGAAAATGAGCAAAGGGAATTGAATCCAATGCTGCAGTCATAAGAACTAAAACTTCCATGCATATATAGCAACTGAAGGAAATAATAGAGACTGAAGGTACCGACAGATGGAACCCAATAAAATTATCACTTGTCTGTTGGAGACAAAGACAGTGACACAAACTATCTGGAAACCTAAAAAAGGTGACCCTTGTGTGAGGAATCAGGAGCTTTTGATAAAAAGATCCTCTAACCATGTCCTGAAAAAACAAAGTTGAATCATATGAGATTCCGCAGCCTCAGAAAATAATCTGAATGAAAACAGAAAATGAAGATATGCATCTATTGTATCTAATGAAAACAAATAATGCTATCACTGACCAAAAAAAGGCAGAATAGACCATATAAATACCAATCTAAAAGATGGTACATTTATATAACAAAAAGATTTTCTATCTTTTGAACAATGAATAGTTTTGAATAAAACCCCAAAACCCAGTTCCTAAAAATGGAACTGGAATAAATACCCCAGAAGATTCCAGGTCTGAGCAGCGCTTGAGCCCCAATGGGTGATCAGCCGCGCTTCAACATTACCCAAAATATATAGGACTGAAACACACTTAAGGAAAGTGTTAGCCTTACTGGAATAGCTGGAATATAATAGAGAAAAAAAAGACTTCTCACAGACGGTTTTACTCTGAATTTTATTCTGTACCCAAAATCAAAGAAATTTGGACCGAATAGAACCAAACAAATTTCAAAAAAGTCTTAACCTGCCCCTTACCAGCCAAGCTGGAATACGGCACATACATGCAAAATAGGGAGCTGATTTTGAACTAAAAAACTTCCAATTAAAAACATGTTACTTGGGAAAGAATTTAGGATTTCGTTCCTTAATAAGGACAACCAAACTAATATAAGCTTAAAGTTTTAGTCTTAGAACTCAATCTTGAAGCCCAGAGTAACCGTTAAGAATTGAATCCAATTAAGAACCAAATAATTGATTATCTTAGAAAAAATGAAATCACAAAATTCTTCTAGCTAAAACAGCTAAAGACATAGATTAAACCTCATTTGCGAAAATATTCAATAAAATGAAGACACAAATGAAATTATTAGCATTATCATCCAGTTAAAGGACCAGTCAACACACTGGACTTGCATAATCAACAAATGCAAGACAACAAGACAAATGCAACAGCACCTAGTCTGAACCTCAAATGAGTAGTAGATTTTGTCCCTTTAACAATGCTAAACAAATCATAATCATCTTAAAGTAAACAGAAAAATGAAGCAATTGCAACATCATCCAAATAAATCACAGGTCCAAAAAAAGTACCTGAAAATAAATAATTTTCCTTAAATAAGATACAACCATCTAAAGGAAAATAAATACTATTTTGCTATAGAAACAATAGCATATTTAGCAGGAGTAGAGATAGCCCCATTAATTTGGAGAACCCTCAAAATTGAATTTAACTGCCGGCAAAGAATATAATTTAAAACCTTTGAAGAAGGAATAAAAGAAAATTCTCAGCCTATTCCATTCCCTAGTATGAGGAACTGGAAAAAAACCTTTGAAAATAAATAAGCAGAAATAAAATGTTAGCTAGTCTTGAAAAAGAACTAGTTACCTCAATATCCAAAAATGATCAACACCTTTTCAACAAAGAACAAATGTACTCTAATAAAAAACAAAAAAGTAGATTTGTTAGTGTCAATATCTGTAGAAGAAAATTCTGAATGAGAAAAAACATCATCAGAGAAGGATAAATCAGTATGTTGTTGGTCATTTGAAACTTCAACAATTAAACAAGAAGTTTGAAAAAGACCTTAAAATTTTATTAGAAGGCGCGAAGTCAGACAAAGCCTTTAAAATAGAATCAGAAAAATATTCTTATAAATCTACTAAGTATATATTGTACATAAGATGTAAAAAGAATAGCAATACATAAAGCATAAATACTAATGGATACTGCATGTAAAAGTTTATCATGATAACTTATAACAAACCATAGCTAAAGATAAACATTCATAACATTTAAAATAAATGAACTTAGCTTTGGTAGGACTGAACTCAGTCAACAGGAATCCCTCAGTATGTTTTGAAACAGGAACAGTGTGCGAGAAATCTTGCAATATGTAATAGAAAAAAACAACATAGAAAGCAAAATTATCAAATTCCTTAAATGACAGTTTCAGGAATGGGAAAAAATGCAAAATAACAAGCTTCTAGAAACCAGAAGCAATGAAAAAATGAGACTTAAATAATGTGAGAAAAAAGTGAAACAAAAAAGACGCCCACATTTTTTGGCGCCAAGAATGACGCCCACATTATTGGCGCTAAGTACAACGCCCATATTTTTTGGCGCCAAGTATGACACCACATCCTCTGACGCCGAAACCGACGCCCACATTTTTTGGCGAAAAAAAAAATCGTCTGAATACACATGCGTCAAAAAAATGACGTTTAACTGAATACAACTTCCGGCGTCAACTACGGCACCAGAAATTACAAAATTTTGCGCCAAAAAAAGTTTGCGCCAAAAATGACGCAATAAAATTAGGCATTTTCTGCCCCCGCGAGCCTAACAGCCTGCAGGGAAAAATAGTAAATTGAAATTTTTCAAGGTAAGAAAAAATATTTATTCATATGCATTATCCCAAATAATGAAACTGACAGTCTGATTTTAAGGAATACTGATTATCCTGAATCATGGCAAATATAAGTTTAAAGACATATATTTAGAACTTTACATATAAAGTGCCCAACCATAGCTTAGAGTGTCACAAAAAATAAGACTTACTTACCCCAGGACACTCATCTACATATAGTAGATAGCCAAACCAGTACTGAAACGAGAATTAGTAGAGGTAATGGTATATAAGAGTATATCGTCGATCTGAAAAGGGAGGTAAGAGATGAATCTCTACGACCGATAACAGAGAACCTATGAAATAGATCCCGTAGAAGAAGACCATTGTATTCAAATAGGCAATACTCTCTTCACATCCCTCTGACATTCACTGCACGCTGAGAGGAAAACCGGGCTCCAGCCTGCTGCGAAGCGCATATCAACGTAGAATCTAGCACAAACTTACTTCACCACCTCCATGGGAGGCAAAGTTTGTAAAACTGAATTGTGGGTGTGGTGAGGGGTGTATTTATAGGCATTATGAGGTTTGGGAAACTTTGCCCCTCCTGGTAGGAATGTATATCCCATACGTCACTAGCTCATGGACTCTTGCTAATTACATGAAAGAAATCCCCTACCCCAACCGCATCCTTGATCAATCCTCCCAATGATAGAGGGATCCCAAAGAATCCAATCCCCACACAGGGGGCAGAGAACACCTCCTCCGGGACCCCAAGCAGCCTGAAAGGCGAGGGAGGAGCAGGAAGCCCACTAAGATCGCACATGCGCAGGAGACTAAGATGTTCAGGGAACGGAATCTCACCCACCGCAAAAAAAGAAAGGAGGTAGTAAAAAGCCACACTTTAGGAAAATTGCGACCAGAACCCAGGGAATCCTCCCAGAAAACGGAGGACAAGAACCCCAAAGACAAGTATCTCTTTATTGCAATTTGTAATGCAAAGTGGAAAATCAGCTGCAGCTGGATATAAACTCCAAACCCTCTGGATACTAGGTGGCTAAGCTATCTGCCGGACCACTAGAGATGGCCATCCACAAGGCAGAACTATCCTCAACACACAAGGAGCAACGTGACCAATCACTCCCATAGAGAAACACGAGTCCGCCAGAGGAAGACACGAAACAGGGAGCATGTGTCCAAGACACAAAAGCATAACCAAGACAGGCCTACCATCCAGAGCCCAAACGAAAGGCGCAAAACCTCCAAGAGACAACCTCTCGAAGCCCCCCAACACAGACAGCAAGGCAAGACAACATGCCAAAAACCACCTGCCATGAGGAAAGTCTGCAGAATACAGAGACAGACCAGGGAAAGGCCACAACATGGGTAGATCCATGTCCTAGACGAGAAGGGAAACAACAGAGCAAAAGAACCCTGTAGAAAAAAGGCCCGGAGTCCACCTGACTCATAACAAGGGTGACCAACCGGAAAAAATGTCCAGACTCCTCAAAGGAGAGACAATGAACCCCATCCTGACCCAACCCCTAACCCCCAAGGGGAAAACAGGGACAAAAATAAAATAGCTACATCAAAACTGCCCAAATCCTGAACGCCCCTACCCAGACTGAGACGGGAGGGCGCCAAAAATTCCATGAGCCAGAACTCGAGTCAACCCGACCCGAGTCCTTACCAGATCAAAGAAACATGGCAGACCATCTCAACTAGGAGAAAAGGACCTCGAACAGAGGAACTTCAGAAGGGCACAGGAAAAACACAGCAAAAACAACGAGGAACGATTCCAAAGAAAAAACCTCGGACCGCAGCTACGAGGCACAAGACCCAGAAGAGACAGAGCTCACACGCCCGGGATCCCATGGGAACAAAAGGCTCCCAGAGTCGCAGGAAGGAGGAACGAGCCACCCCTGCATGGCAAGCCCTAGGCTAGCCACACAACGGCACCGGCCATCGAAGCACCCCAACTGAGTCCCGCAAAAACCCCCGTAATGAAAACCTGTCTAAGAGAACGGACCTAGAAGTCACCAGAGTAACCACCCACGACAGCTTCAAATCCATAACCCCACACAGCGGAGGTCATACCCCTAGCAAGGGGAAGCGAAGCGACACGGTGGAAAAACCACCGACCCAGTCACCAGAATCAGACTGACCCGGGCCAGCCCAAGAGCTCCCAACATCCTGACCCGAAGGCCACATTGAGCTGCATAGTGTAGTTTATAAAAACAAACAACAAGTGAACAAGCAAGACCTGCCGGACCAGCCAGGCGCAACGTGCGTCGCCACTAAATAACAAACACAGAAAAAACTCCGGACCATAATCCGGGAACAACTTCCGTGGAAGTAACTCAGCAATCCATACCAGGAATTCCTGTGGAAAGATAATTAAAGAAAAGAAATCCGGACCGGATAAAAGAAATAAGAGCACCCGCAGGACCTGCTAAACGAAGACCGGAACCTTCAGAAAAAATCTGGGAAAGATCGCAACAGATCGACAGGAGATCACATCATCCCCATGAGTCTAGTTAGGAAAACCCTTTGAGAACTAAGAAGTCCCCGTCCGATAAAGGAAAGGATCCCCCAATAAGTAAAAAAGGCAACGTAGTAGGACACGCAGCCGCACAATCCTATAACGAAAAGAACAACATGGGGGAACAATCACCCCCGGGGGAACTATTATAGTGCCACCCACGGTCTGAACACCCAGGATAGGTGGGCAGGAACACAACTGCGAGGAAACCTCGGGGTCCTACAGGCGGATAAGCGCCATCAAGATATTAAAACGAAAATGTCCCGCCATCTCCAGGGGAAATAATCCACCCTGCGCGGAGGAGACATCAACGTCAGGGTCACCCACTAGAGTAGAAGAAGGGTGTGTTTGGGAAGGCGCCACGTGAGCAACAGAGCCCCCAGAGGCCGATGGCTCAGCAGGCCCAAGGTCCCCCGAGCCCGAGGGACCTGGCATACTACGCAGGCACAAGAGACACAACTGGTAGACTTGCGACAACGGGACCAAAGTACGGTCCTCGTCCGACTCAGAATCTGAAATTACAATAGTCCTGGCATTAGAATCCTCCATGGCTAAGACTATCAATTAAGCACTATATTGGAAAAACTATAGGCACCTGACACCCACAATGGCTGGGGCACTCACCACCTCCTATGACCAGACCTCAGCGTAGCAGACTTTTCCGTCGTCGCCACAAGGTCAGGAATGCGGAAGCGGAAGAGAAACCACCCAAGCGTAACGACGCCCGGTCACCAGGTGCCCCGCGTAATCCAAAAAGTGCGCCACCAAAAAGGCGGCAACTAGGCCTCCGTAGAAAGTTAAGCAAGTCTGAAAACAAGAATAGGTTTACATCCGAAAGTGCAAACCAAGGCCTTGCGGTCTGCAAGCCCATAAAACAAGCCACTATGCTCAACATAGATTAACGCTAGATGTCTCGGCCACAGAGTCCATACCCACTACACAAGGCAGGTTGAAACACATAAGAAACATGATAAAAGACCCTTCCCCGTTCACAAATTCCCCCTAAGGAGGAAATTAGCCCTTGATTCCCAGATCGGTACAGAAGGTAAATCACATTACAGTCAATGTAATAAAATGAAACGATCTTACTGGAATCTACGCTGTGGAACAGGAACACGGCCCTTCAAGTGTGACGAATAGTAGCATCGCCTCCGTTATGGACTTGAGAGAAAATAGCAGGTAGCGAAACGAAATTCGGCAACATCAAGTGCTGAAGGAGCTGTTAATACAAGTCGGGATGGTGTCGCAGGGGAAGCTCCCACTGCATCTCCGGACTCTAACTTTCGCCCAGGCCCTCCAAGAGAGACTGACATGTCGAAGGGTAGCACCCTCCATAAGAGACATATGTAAAATATAAATAAAGTACAATAATCTAAAGTAAAAACTTCTGACACTTCTCTGCCAACCTCCTGGGATGAAAGGAAAAAAATGACTGGGGGATAGGGGAAGTGGAAGGAGTATTTAAGCCTTTGGCTGGTGTGTCTTTGCCTCCTCCTGGTGGCCAGGTTCTTATTTCCCACAAGTAATTAATGTGGCTGTGGACTCTTTCCCATTAGGAAAAAAAAAAAAAAATATATATATATATATATATATATATATTTTTTTTTTTATCAGAAGAGATTAAAGAAGACATAAAAAATGGTCCAAATTTTATAGATTCGGAAATAAACCTGGCAAATTTCTCGCCAAAATTGTTAAAAATCTAATTTCATATCTAAGATTAAAAACAATAGAGAAGAATTGAATGGCTTAGGGAATATCAAAGAGGCTTTTCATAAATACTATGAAATTCTTTACTCATCACCCAAGATTGACATGAAAAAACAATTCTGGGATTCAATTAAAATCCCTAAAATTAACAGTTCTGCATTAGATAAATTAAATGAACCCTTGATAGAGAATCAAATTATTCAGATTTTTTTAAAAGACGACCTTTCAGCTAAATATTACAAAATAGTAATGGAAGAAATAACCCTGGTTCTAACAACTTTATTTAATAAATTCTGGACTGGAGATCTTACTCCGTTAAAAGTTTATTAATGAATCTTTAATTTCTATTATACTGAAATCTGGAAAATAAATGGAACTGATGGATTAATATAGATTGATATCACAACTCAAGCATGATTATAAAATACTGACTAGTACAATTATTAATGAAGCAAAAGACAAACAAAGTTTCAGCACTACTGATAGAAAATGGAGTCTTAGAATATTGTATCACACTATAAGTGAAAAATGCATGAAAAGTTGAAATTAAAAATCAGCTATGCTAAAAATTCAAATAAATTAAAATCCTAATTTAACAGAGGCTCATATAACAAAAGCTATAGAATTGCTTAGTGCACTTCACATAAAATCCCACACAAATCAATTGCGCAATGTAAAACATAAAAAAGACTCAGTAAAAATAATATGATATGTTGAGTCCCACAATTGAGAAAAAATAATAATAATAAAATAAGTCCCAAAAAATAATATAGTGTGTTAAGTCCCACACTCGAAATAAAGCCAATTGCTCAATCTGTCCTCACCAAACAAATGGTGTGTGCTGCTCTTCCAAGGGTGTATCACACCAAATCCCTGAAGCAAACGAACAAACTGAAAAACAAAGAAAGGAGAGCGCAACTGGACTCAAGTGCAGTTTATTTAAACAAATACAAGAACGGTTAAAATCCTAGAGTGGTAAGTATTTGTGCGTACCAGATTAATACATAAATGTGCATATAAAAGGTCTTTAAAAGTTCCACAGATTACCGCTCCCCAGGTCGCCTTCTGATCCAGCCAGAGCACGAACTGTATCCGCAGCTGATCACTCTGCAGTGCGTGTGTATAGCTTGTCAGCTGTTTGGTCCCTGTCGGAAAGCCGGTTCCGGTCCAAGCCGGAAGTCTGTGTCTCTTAGAATGAAGATACAATGTATCACACGATTAGAAGTCCTCGTGTTTAGAAGTATATTCTCCTGAACATGAACATTTTGATCCACTACAACAGGATACATATAATGAGAGTTGGGAAACACAAGGAGCAAAGCCTAAATTACTGTGGCGTCAAAACCAGGTTCCAGAGCAACAATGGGGAACAAGAAAAACAAAGAAACCTAAAAAGACGCTTAGAATCAAACGAGGAGTTAGGGGAGGAAAGAGAGTTAGAAATCAGAAACAGAAAAAGAGGGAGATAGAGAATTGTAAAAAGGAAATTTTCAATCTTTCTAGTAAAACCTTCACTGAAAAACAAAATTTATGCTTACCTGATAAATTCATTTCTCCTGTAGTGTGGTCAGTCCACGGGTCATCATTAATTCTGGGATATTATCTCCTCCCCTACAGGAAGTGCAAGAGGATTCACCCAGCAGAGCTGCTATATAGCTCCTCCCCTCTACGTCACCTCCAGTCATTCGACCAAAGGACCAACGAGAAAGGAGAAGCCCAAGGGTGTAGTGGTGACTGGAGTATAATCCAAAATTTTTTTTAGCCTGCCATAAAAAACAGGGCGGGCCGTGGACTGACCACACTACAGGAGAAATGAATTTATCAGGTAAGCATAAATTTTGTTTTCTCCTGTTAAGTGTGGTCAGTCCACGGGTCATCATTACTTCTGGGATACCAATACCAAAGCAAAAGTACACGGATGACGGGAGGGACAGGCAGGCTCTTTATACGGAGGGAACCACTGCCTGAAGGACCTTTCTCCCAAAAACAGCCTCCGAAGAAGCAAAAGTGTCAAATTTGTAAAATTTGGAAAAAGTATGAAGAGAAGACCAAGTTGCAGCCTTGCAAATCTGTTCAACAGAAGCCTCATTCTTAAAGGCCCAAGTGGAAGCCACAGCTCTAGTAGAATGAGCTGTAATTCTTTCAGGAGGCTGCTGTCCAGCAGTCTCATAGGCTAATCGTATTATGCTACGAAGCCAAAAAGAGAGAGAGGTAGCCGAAGCTTTTTGACCTCTCCTCTGGCCAGAATAAACGACAAACAGGGAAGACGTTTGATGAAAATCCTTAGTTGCCTGTAGATAAAATTTCAGGGCACGGACTACATCTAGATTGTGTAGCAGACGTTCCTTCTTCGAGGAAGGATTAGGACACAAAGATGGAACAACAATCTCTTGATTGATATTCCTGTTAGTGACCACCTTAGGTAGGAACCCAGGTTTAGTACGCAGAACTACCTTGTCTGAATGAAAAATCAGATAAGGAGAATCACAATGTAAGGCAGATAACTCAGAGACTCTTCGAGCCGAAGAAATAGCCATTAAAAACAGAACTTTCCAAGATAACAACTTGATATCAATGGAATGAAGGGGTTCAAACGGAACACCCTGTAAAACATTAAGAACTAAGTTCAAACTCCATGGCGGAGCAACAGTTTTAAACACAGGCTTAATCCTAGCTAAAGCCTGACAAAAAGCTTGAACGTCCGGAACTTCTGACAGACGTTTGTGTAAAAGAATGGACAGAGCTGAAATCTGTCCCTTTAAGGAACTAGCGGATAAACCCTTTTCTAAACCTTCTTGTAGAAAAGACAATATCCTTGGAATCCTAACCTTACTCCATGAGTAACTCTTGGATTCGCACCAATATAAGTATTTACGCCATATTTTATGGTAAATCCTTCTGGTAACAGGCTTCCTAGCCTAAATTAAGGTATCAATAACTGGCTCAGAAAACCCACGTTTTGATAAAATCAAGCGTTCAATTTCCAAGCAGTCAGCTTCAGAGAAGTTAGATTTTGATGTTTGAATGGACCCTGGATCAGAAGGTCCTGTTTCAGAGGTAGAGACCAAGGCGGACAGGATGACATGTCCACTAGATCTGCATACCAAGTCCTGCGTGGCCATGCAGGTGCTATTAGAATCACTGATGCTCTCTCCTGTTTGATTCTGGCAATCAATCGAGGAAGCATCGGGAAGGGTGGAAACACATAAGCCATCTTGAAGGTCCAAGGTGCTGTCAGAGCATCTATCAGAACCGCTCCCGGATCCCTGGATCTGGACCCGTAGCGAGGAAGCTTGGCGTTCTGACGAGACGCCATGAGATCTATCTCTGGTTTGCCCCAACGTCGAAGTATTTGGGCAAAGACCTCCGGATGAAGTTCCCACTCCCCCGGATGAAAAGTCTGACGACTTAAGAAATCCGCCTCCCAGTTCTCCACTCCCGGGATTTGGATTGCAGACAGGTGGCAAGAGTGAGACTCTGCCCAGCGAATTATCTTTGATACTTCCATCATTGCTAGGGAGCTTCTTGTCCCTCCCTGATGGTTGATGTAAGCTACAGTCGTGATGTTGTCCGACTGAAACCTGATGAACCCCCGAGTTGTTAACTGGGGCCAAGCCAGAAGGGCATTGAGAACTGCTCTCAATTCCAGAATGTTTATTGGAAGGAGACTCTCCTCCTGATTCCATAGTCCCTGAGCCTTCAGAGAATTCCAGACAGCGCCCCAACCTAGTAGGCTGGCGTCTGTTGTTACAATTGTCCAGTCTGGCCTGCTGAATGGCATCCCCCTGGACAGATGTGGCCGATAAAGCCACCATAGAAGAGAATTTCTGGTCTCTTGATTCAGATTCAGAGTGGGGGACAAATCTGAGTAATCCCCATTCCACTGACTTAGCATGCACAATTGCAGCGGTCTGAGATGTAGGCGTGCAAAGGGAACTATGTCCATTGCCGCTACCATCAATCCGATCACCTCCATGCATTGAGCTACTGACGGGTGTTGAATGGAATGAAGGACACGGCATGCATTTTGAAGCTTTGTTAACCTGTCTTCTGTCAGGTAAATCTTCATTTCTACAGAATCTATCAGAGTCCCCAAGAAGGGAACTCTTGTGAGTGGAAAGAGAGAACTCTTCTTTTCGTTCACCTTCCATCCATGCGACCTTAGAAATGCCAGTACTAACTCTGTATGAGACTTGGCAGTTTGAAAGCTTGAAGCTTGTATCAGAATGTCGTCTAGGTACGGAGCTACCGAAATTCCTCGCGGTCTTAGTACCGCCAGAAGAGTACCCAGAACCCTTGTGAAGATTCTTGGAGCCGTAGCCAATCCGAATGGAAGAGCTACAAACTGGTAATGCCTGTCTAGAAAGGCAAACCTTAGATACCGGTAATGATTTCTGTGAATCGGTATGTGAAGGTAAGCATCCTTTAAATCCACTGTGGTCATGTACTGACCCTCTTGGATCATGGGCAAAATTGTTCGAATAGTTTCCATCTTGAACGATGGAACTCTTAGGAATTTGTTTAGGATCTTTAAATCCAAGATTGGCCTGAAAGTTCCCTCTTTCTTGGGAACTACAAACAGATTTGAGTAAAACCCTTGTCCTTGTTCCGACCGCGGAACTGGATGGATCACTCCCATTAATAAAAGATCTTGTACGCAGCGTAGAAACGCTTCCTTCTTTGTTTGGTTTGTTGACAACCTTGACAGATGAAATCTCCCTCTTGGGGGAGAGGATTTGAAGTCCAGAAGGTATCCCTGAGATATGATCTCTAACGCCCAGGGATCCTGAACATCTCTTGCCCAAGCCTGGGCGAAGAGAGAAAGTCTGCCCCCCACTAGATCCGGTCCCGGATCGGGGGCCCTCGATTCATGCTGTCTTAGGGGCAGCAGCAGGTTTCCTGGCCTGCTTGCCCTTGTTCCAGGACTGGTTAGGTTTCCAGCCTTGTCTGTAGCGAGCAACAGCTCCTTCCTGTTTTGGTGCAGAGGAAGTTGATGCTGCTCCTGCTTTGAAATTACGAAAGGAACGAAAATTAGACTGTCTAGCCTTAGCTTTGGCTTTGTCCTGAGGCAGGGCATGGCCTTTACCTCCTGTAATGTCAGCGATAATCTCTTTCAATCCGGGCCCGAATAAGGTCTGCCCTTTGAAAGGTATATTAAGCAATTTAGATTTAGACGTAACATCAGCTGACCAGGATTTTAGCCACAGTGCTCTGCGTGCCTGAATGGCGAATATGGAATTTTTAGCCGTAAGTTTAGTTAAATGTACTACGGCATCTGAAATAAATGAGTTAGCTAACTTAAGGAGTTTAAGTTTGTGTGTAATGTCATCTAGTGTAGATGATTCAAGTGTCTCTTCCAGAGACTCAAACCAAAATGCTGCTGCAGCCGTGACAGGCGCAATACATGCAAGAGGTTGCAATATAAAACCTTGTTGAACAAACATTTTCTTAAGGTAACCCTCTAATTTTTTATCCATTGGATCTGAAAAAGCACAGCTATCCTCCACCGGGATAGTGGTACGCTTAGCTAAAGTAGAAACTGCTCCCTCCACCTTAGGGACCGTTTGCCATAAGTCCCGTGTGGCGGCGTCTATTGGAAACATTTTTCTAAATATCGGAGGGGGTGAGAACGGCACACCGGGTCTATCCCACTCCTTAGTAACAATTTCAGTAAGTCTCTTAGGTATAGGAAAAACATCAGTACTCGCCGGTACCGCAAAATATCTATCCAACCTACACATTTTCTCTGGTATTGCAACTGTGTTACAATCATTCAGAGCCGCTAATACCTCCCCTAGTAATACACGGAGGTTTTCCAGCTTAAATTTAAAATATCTGAATCCAGTCTGTTTGGATCAGAACTGTCACCCACAGAATGAAGTTCTCCGTCCTCATGTTCTGCCACCTGTGACGCAGTGTCTGACATGGCCCTAATATTATCAGCGCACTCTGTTCTCACCCCAGAGTGATCACGCTTACCTCTCAGTTCTGGTAATTTAGCCAAAACTTCAGTCATAACAGTAGCCATATCCTGTAATGTGATTTGTAATGGCCGCCCAGATGTACTCGGCACTACAATATCACGCACCTCCCGAGCGGGAGATGCAGGTACTGACACGTGAGGCGAGTTAGTCGGCATAACTCTCCCCTCGTTGTTTGGTGAAATATGTTCAATTTGTACAGATTGACTTTTATTTAAAGTAGCATCAATACAGTTAGTACATAAATTTCTATTGGGCTCCACTTTGGCATTAGCACATATAGCACATGTATCTTCCTCTGAATCAGACATGTTTAACACACTAGCAATTAACTAGCAACTTGGAAATGCTTTTCAAGTAATTTACAATAATATGAAAACGAACTGTGCCTATAAGAAGCACAGAAAAAATTATGACAGTTGAAATAAATAAATTATAGCATCAAATCTTTGTAAGAAATATACAATTTTAGCAAAGGATTGTTCCCATTAGCAAAGGATAACTAACCCTGACAGCAGAAAAAATACACAAATAAACGTTTTTTATCACAGTCAACTACAATCTTCACAGCTCTGCTGTGAATGATTACCTCCCTCAAAACAAGCTTTGAAGATCCCTGAGTTCTGTAGAGATGAACCGGATCATGCAGGAAGAAAATGAACCTCTGACTGAGCTTTTTGATGCGTAGTAAAAGCGCCAAAAATGGCCCCTCCCCCTCACACATAACAGTGAGAGAGATCAGTAAACTGTTTAAATTTAAACAAAGCTATTGCCAAGTGGAAAAAACAGTGCCCAAAACATTTTTTCACCCAGTACCTCAGAGAAATAAACAATTTTACATGCCAGCAAAAAAACGTTTAACCTCAATAAATTAATTGTTATTTAAAACCTATTGCAAGTCCCTGCAAATTAGGTTAAGTCTATGCATACAGTATAAATCCAGTGAAGTACCATTCACCAGAATACTGAAGTGTAAAATATACATACATGACAGCCTGATACCAGCTACATCTACTGCATTTAAGGCTGAGTTTACATTATAACGGTATGGCAGGATTTTCTCATCAATTCCATGTCAGAAAATAATAAACTGCTACATACCTCTTTGCAGATTAATCTGCCCGCTGTCCCCTGATCTGAAGTTTACCTCTCCTCAGATGGCCGAGAAACAGCAATATGATCTTAACTACTCCGGCTAAAATCATAGAAAAAACTCAGGTAGATTTTTCTTCAAATTCTACCAGAGAATGAATAACACACTCCGGTGCTATTATAAAATAACAAACTTTTGATTGAAGGTAATAAACTAATTAAAATCACCACAGTCCTCTCACACATCCTATCTATTCGTTGGGTGCAAGAGAATGACTGGAGGTGACGTAGAGGGGAGGAGCTATATAGCAGCTCTGCTGGGTGAATCCTCTTGCACTTCCTGTAGGGGAGGAGATAATATCCCAGAAGTAATGATGACCCGTGGACTGACCACACTTAACAGGAGAAATGAATATAAACTCTTGAGTAAAGGTCTTAATTTGGCCCCGAAAACATTTGCTAATAAGTTTGAAACTTTTATGGATATTCAAAAACTTATTAGAAAACTAACTTTGCAACGGTATTTTCTCATTAAAAATAACAATAAATCTAGGGAAGAAAGTATCCCCAATAATAAATTAGACCACAATGATATATCATTGCTTCTTACATTAAGGGAATTGGAAAATGATCAAAATGTTCATGTTCAGGAGAATATACTTCTAAACATGAGGACTTCTAATCGTGTGATACATTGTATCTTCATTCTAAGAGAGACAGACTTCCGGCTTGGACCGGAACCAGCTTTCCGACAGGGACCAAACAGCTGACAAGCTATACACACGCACTGCAGAGTGTTCAGCTGCGGATACAGTTCGTGCTCTGGCTGGATCAGAAGGCGACCTGGGGAGCGGTAATCTGTGGAACTTTTAAAGACCTTTTATATGCACATTTATGTATTAATCTGGTACGCACAAATACTTACCACTCCAGGATTTTAACCGTTCTTGTTGTATTTGATTAAATAAACTGCACTTGAGTCCAGTTGCGCTCTCCTTTCTTTGTTTTACAATTATTAATGAACACCAGACAGGATTCATAAAAGGCAGATCATCTAATATTAATTAAAGAAAAGTTTACTTAACAATAGCTCATCACTGGTATGAAAAAAAGCTAAGAAAAAGGATCCTGATATTATTTCATTAGATGCACGTAAGGCATTTAATTCTATAACCTTGAATCACCTTTTAACTGCAGTATCAAAATTTGGGTTGTCTGGTAATATATATAAAATGATAGAATTTCTCTGTAAAGAATTATTAATAAATGTAGAACACCTCACTTCTCATTATTAAGAGGTACTAGGCAGGGCTGCCCTCTCTCAACTTTAATTTTTATATTGCCCTAGAACCACTTTCCATATTATTGAGAAAAGAGATACAGGGAATTATATTTGGCAAAGAAGAGATTTGGGGGTAAACGCTGTAGCATACGCTGTCCGTATTCAGCATTGCACAAGCAGTTCTAGTTTACTGCTGGTGCAATACTGCCCCCTGCAGATTTGCGGCCAATTGGCCGCTAGCAGGGGTGTTAATCAGCCCGATCGTATAGGATCGGGCGGATTGATGTACGCAGCCTCAGAGGTGGCGTATGAGTTAAGGAGCAGCGGTCTATAGACCACTACTTCTTAACTCCTGTTTCCGGCGAGCCTAAATAAATTGACCCCTAAGTATTATGAATATATCAAAAACAAGATTCAATAATAAATGATTTTAGTTGAAATTATTTTTATTGCAGAACATATAACAAATACATCACATATTGAATATTCAAGGAAGATCCCTTTCCCCACCCTCCTCTTAAAAAGAGAACTTCAGTTCCACGCCTGATAGGCTTGAGTTCAAGTGATGTCCTAAAGGAGAACAAGAACTTTCTGGGCGTACCCATATCAAAACGTAGATTTGACCAGAACAGTTCGTAAATCAGAGGATCCACATATATTAAATCATATAGTCCAAAAAAAAAAAAAAAAAAAAAAGAGAGAAGTGCCTTTCTTTCAGGAAGGAGAAACCTGTATCCCATTATGTCCCTCTCTCTTCCTCTCTGAATCATCAGGATAACATATAAACCTTTTTTCCCCAACTGTAAATTTAAACAGTAAATATTAAACAACAAAACAAAACATAAACTGTTTCCATAACTTGCCTGTCTCGTCCGCCTTCATGCCGTAGATCCCAGGAGGGAGCCCCCCTCAAGTCATACCTTGGTCTCAGTCAAGAGTCGATATTTTTTGTCCCCCTGTATATCTAAGTTAATGTCGTTGCCATATACTGGTTATGTGTCATCATTTTGGGTCTTGTGATGTATTAGTAACCCTTTAGAATCCAATATTCCCATATCTTCAGGAACTGATCATGGGTCGCTTGAATAAAAGAAGCTGATTCGGACATCTTATATGTAGTTTTAATCTTTTCTAGTATTTCTCCCCATGTAGGGACCCCTGTTTTCCAATACTTAGCCACACAAATCCTAGTTGCAGTGCATAAGGTGCGTATAAATGTATTTATGGTTTTATTAAAGGGTTTGATATATTCGTTCAGTAGTGCTTGGGACATTGTCAAATTTATGTTTTCGGACAGTACCTCACTTAGTAGCTTGGATAGATTAAACCATATCTGTTTTATCTGGGGGCACTCCCACCACATATGTATGTATGTCCCCGTTTCCGTACATCCTCTGTAACAATTTTTGTTACCCCTTGGAATATAATGTGATGTGATTATTGGGGTAAGGTACCACCTAAAGATGGTCTTAATACAATTTTCCTTAAAGTCAGCACTGATTAGACCTTTCCCTGCTGTGCAGAAGATTATTTCCCATTCCTCTTTGGTTCGTGTCTCGTTCATGTCTGATTCCCATTTCTCCATTAAGGGGGTTTTAGAGGTGTTTTTAGCTGTCTGTATCGAAATGTATATGTGAGAGATAAGTTTTTTGTGTCTGATACTGGAGCTTGTGTATCGTTCTAGCGTTGTTAAACTCTGTCTGGGATTCCGCTGTATGGCTTTTGTGATGGCAGATGCTATTTGTAGGTATAAGAACCAATGTCATTTTTCTGGTAGCAGTTTTTCTTGTAGTTGCTGAAATGTAGCTATTTTACCTTTGTGTAGAAAATAAGCCACCCTGTAAAGCCCTTTGTTCTCCCATTTACCTATCTGACCATGGAAATCCTGGCACAGAAGTGTCCTAATTGGTCTCTTTAGTGAATCTACTGGTAGTAGCTTTAAAGATGTAGACAGTGAATTCCACATCTCCATCATCTCCCCTGTTAGTTTCGAAGCCTGTGCCTTCCTGGTGTTATGTCCAGGTTGTTCCCAGAGAATATCCTCTGGGTTGTTATAACCTGCCAACAGGGTCTCAACTCGTACCCATATAAAGTCGTTTGGTTTTTGGCCTAGAAGAGTGGTCTGTGCTAGTCTCGCCGCCTGATAGTAGTTTATTACATTTGGGGCCCCCACCCCTCCCAGTTGTCTATGATGTAGTAAAGTTTGGGAAGGAATTCTGGCCTTCTTGTTCAACCTGATAAAGCTAGTCAAGTCAGTCTGTAATTTGTTAAGTTCCACAAGAGGAATTTTAATTGGAAGGGTCCTAAAAAGATACAAAAGCCTTGGGAGCGTATTCATTTTAACGGCCGATAAACGGTCATACCATGAGAAACCACTAGCCTTCCAAACTCTTAACTCCTTTCTAATTGTTTTGAACAGAGGGACGTAGTTCAGTTTGTATAATTCTGAGATATCATTTGATATTCTAATTCCTAAGTATTTAAGTGCCCCTTTTGCCCATTTAAATGTAAAATTAGTGTCAATCAATTTTTTTGTATGGTTTGGGAGTGCAATAGATAGTGCTTCGCACTTATCCAAGTTGATTTTATATCCTGATATATCAGAGTAGTCTTGCAGTATCTGGTATAGGTACGGCAGGGATGTCAACGGTTTAGTCAGGGTAAGAAGGACATCATCTGCGAACAGGGATATTTTAAATTCGTCTCCCCCTATCCTAACTCCATGTATCCCTGGGGCTAATCGGATCGTCGCAGCTAACGGTTCTATGCAAAGCGCAAAGAGAAGTGGTGATAGGGGGCAACCCTGCCTTGTACCGTTTCGTATGTCGATGAGTTTAGATTGGTAGCCTGCTGCTCTGATATGTGCTGTAGGGTGAGAGTATATACTCCTAATCGCCTGAAGAAATGGACCCCGAAACCCCACCCTTTCCAAAACTTCAAACATGTAGTCCCAGTCTATTCTGTCGAACGCCTTCTCCGCATCCAAAGATAGGACCAGAGAAGGCGCTCGCGTCCTGTTAAGATGGTCCACCAGGGAGATCATGCGTCTTGTATTATCAGGGGCTTCTCTGTCTTGAATAAATCCCACCTGATCCGGATGGATCAGGTTAGGTAAGTGAGTTTTAAGCCTATTTGCCAAGATCTTCGTGAAGATCTTGATATCTTGATTAATTAAAGATATGGGTCTATAGCTTTGACAGATTTTTGGATTTCTACCTGGTTTAGGGATCACCACTATCTTAGCCTGCAAAATTTCCTTTGGAATTTCCCTGCCCTGTAAAATATCATTACAAAATGTCACTATATGTGGGATTAAGTTTTGTTTAAAAAGTTGGTAATATTCTCCTGGGAACCCATCAGGACCTGCTGCCTTCCCAGGCTTCAGTTCCTTTATAGCATTGAGTACCTCCCTGGTGGACACCTCCACATTTAACGCATCTTTAATACTATTATCTATGGGTTGGAGTTTAGCTTCGTCTAGAAATTTGTGTGTCAGGCTCTTTGTGTGGTCATTACGTATCGTTTTTTTCCCGTCGTATAAATGTGCATAGTATTGAGCAAAGCTGTCCGCTATCTCCTGAGGGTTCGAGGTGTATGAACCATCTGCTTTTTGTAATTGTGGTATTGCAAAAGATTTAGTTTTTTCCCTAAGCTTGTGGGCCAAGTATCTATCAGGTTTGTTAGAGTAAATATAATAGTGTGCTTTCAGTTTGTGTGCTGCCCTGATTGCTCCTTTGTTCATAAGAGTTGCTAATTCTGACCTTTTAGTTTGAAGTGTCTGAAAGATTTCTATAGCTAGATTCTGTTGGTGTAATTTAGTAAGTGTGTCTATTTGGGACTGGAGGGAGTCTACTTGTTTTCTGTTTATTTTGGTAAGAATCAACTTCTCTTTGATGAGCAATCCCCTAATAAAGGGTTTGTGAGCTGCCCAAGCATTAATTGGATTAGTAGTGGTTCCTGTATTTATTTCCCAAAACTCAGATAGAGCTTTGGATATAGAGTCCTGTTTATCTGGACCTTGCAGTGTATAAGGATCGTAAGTCCAAGAGCGCATCGTACTAACATGGAATGTATCTTTAATATTAATTTGGACTATTGAATGGTCCGACCAGGAGCATGCGTGTATTGTAGAGGCTATTAGATCTGGAACCCAAATCTGGCTCAAGAAGACATAATCCAGCTTGGAATAAGTTTTGTGTGCATGAGAGTAATAAGTACAGTCTGTGGTTTTCCCATATAGAGTGTCCCAGGAGTCTATTAAGTTGTGCGACAGAAGGGTCTCTTTAATTTTCTTAATCATGGCGTTGTGTCTCATCTGCTTCTGAGTTATCTTTAACATATCCGTATCTTGAAATGCATACATTGATATATTAAAATCCCCCCCAAGCAAAATCCTAACTTGTGACCACTGAGTTAATAAGCAAGCTACATTGGAAAAGAAGGAGATTTGAGTCTCGTTAGGTCCATATATGTTGCATAAGACTATCTGTTTATCTTTCAACCTCCCTTTCACTATCAGGTACCTTCCCTCTGGGTCCCCAATTGTTTGCTCTACTATAAATCCCAGGGATTGATGTAAGAGGATTGTTACCCCTCTCTTTTTCTTGTCAGTGGTAGAGTGGTAATGTTGTGTGTAACTTCTTGACCAATGTTTCGGTATTACTTCCTTAGTAAAATGGGTTTCCTGTAAAAATATTACGTTGGCCTTTAATCTAGAGTATTGGGTCATAGCCATCCTGCGCTTAAGGTCTGTGTTAAGGCCCCTGACATTATGTGAAATAAGTCGTATGTCCCCCATCATTACTTACAGTCCTGAGGTTGGGGCTCCCGTCCCGGTTCCACCGCTGCATGCATTACCTGCAACCTTAGACATTTCATATATGTGTTTCCTTTGCTGGACACCTCATGTGAGTAGGCAAGACAGTGTACGAGAACAGACATAAAAAACAAGAACAAAAACAAACTTGTCAATGAGCAGTAACATGTGCAACAAGCAATATGTAGTAGTAGTAAACAAAAGAGAAAAATCCCATCCCTCCCCTCCCCCTCAAAGGTAAATAACATTTTTTAAGTACATTATGCCCCCACTGCTAGGTAGGGTAATATAAGCAAAGAAGAATATTTCAAACTGTCCGTTTGAGCAGGTTGTTAGTTAACTAGACCTGATCTCATATATCTCTCAGTCAATGGTATCAAAGTGATTGCATCCCCAACATTAGCATTATCTAATGTGTATATTTCTAAATATTCTCTAGTCTGGGACTCTTGATATTGGAGAAGAGAAAAATTGAAAAGTGTATACAGTTACATACCAGATCTTCTCTGCCTCTTGGCCTGAGGTAAAGAAGTAAGGACAAGAGGTGGCATCTCACCCAATTATCGTTATCAAATTCAAAGCAGACACAGTCAACATTACAATTGACTGCATGATGATGACTTTCATGTTTTGGCTTTCCTTTTCGACACTCTTGTCCACTTTTGTCTGTGTGGCTGGCCTGATCCATAAGATGGTTGCTGTGTCTCTGTCGTTTCTTTCAACTGTGGTATTTCCGGTGTTTCCAGTTGTAGACTATTGCAGATTGCCGGGATCTCTGATGGTTCTTTAAAGCTTAGTGTCTTGCCCTTGTGCAAGATATGTAAATTGAAAGGAAATCCCCATCGATATATTATCTGGTGCTTCCTTAAGAGTGTAGTGAGGGGTTTCAGATAGCTTCTTCTTTGCAGCGTTTTGACACACAGGTCTTGAAAAAACTGGATTACTGACCCCTGAAACTTAAAAGTTGGATTTTTCCTAGCCGCTGCGAGGATTTCTTCTTTTTCTGGGAATCTGAAAAATTTGATTACCACATCTCTCGGTGGGGCGTCATCTTTTGGTTTAGCTCTTAGAGCTCTGTGGGCTCTTTCCATTTGAAACTTCCCGTCGTCGACCTCCCCAGTAATTGCCTGAAAGAGCTGATGTAGATAGTTGGGTAACTCATTTGCTGATACCGCTTCTGGGATCCCCTTCAACCTTAGATTGCATCTTCGACTTCTATTTTCAAGATCTTCCAATTTATCTTGGATGTCATTCATCTCTTGTTGGTGTGTAGACAAATTTTGGTTAATAGTAGTTAACTCTTCTGTGATAGAAATTTCTGATTCCTCCAACGTCGCCACTCTAGTGCCTAATTCTGTGATGTCTTGCTTTATTTCTGCTAAACTGTTGGTGACAATGTTCTGGAATGAGTCGAATTTGTCCCAAAGCTTGTCGAAGTTCTTGTTAATATCTTGTTTGGACACCAGGGTCCTGAGATCAGCTCTTGTGGCAGGAATGGATTCGTCTTCGTTAAACTGAGAGTCTGTCTCTGAGTCCATTTCTTCCTCTACCACGTTGTTAGCATCTTCTAGGATTTTTTCTCCTCTCACCGGTTTAAAAAATAAGGTGGCTGCTGGAGTTTTAGTCCCTTGGGAGGATTTGTTTTGTTTCCTGGCCGACATATTGGCTATGGAATGTGAAGCAGCCAAATATAGCACTTTATATCTAGTTTTCGATTGATTGTTAATCCCTCACGTGCACTTCTAAGCACTAACAGGAGGTGTTTCTGTGTGATATAGTGAGTCGGTAACAGAATGCTGTCTTGGTACTTTGGTGTGTTAAAACAGTTGGTTTACTGCTGCTATTTGGAAACAGTCGCTACCAGCTTATCATGACTCCAGGAAGCCCTTTGAATAAGTGCAGTTGCAAAATATGTTTCAGCCTATAGCTTAACTTTCATGATAATGTCAGCTTGTTAGTGTTCTATTTAGGGCCAAAATCTTTTTTTCTTCACCAGATCAGGTTCTTGGGTCATTTAAGATTAGCTCTGCACAGCCCTTCAAAATTTACTCTTCACTGTCCACAGAAATGTTTCTCTCTCTACTCCCCCCTCACTGCATATATATGTGCTGTTTCAGAGTGGATCCTTTACTGCAGTTTATAGTTGCGATGTAGTTTAAACTGTGTGGGTTTTACTGATTCAGTTTAACATCAGTCTCCTCTATACAGTGCTTACAGGAGCAGAAAGGAAGGAGGATATGAAGTTTTGTTTTAACAGTGACTTATTCTCTGATATGGCTAGTGAAACGTTCTTAGTACCATTTAATAGCACTTGTGTGTGGCCTTTTTTAAAAATTGCATTATGTTATTCCGCTCCCCATTTATTCCCAGCACTCTGCAATATTCCCCCCTGTTTATATTTAATTGTATGGAGTTTCCTCCTCTCCGTAATAAATTTAAATCACTGTAGTCATGTTCAGGAGGGTTTAAGTGCTGCTTACTTGTTAGTCCAATCGTATCCTTATGTCCGGTACATTTGTTGTGCCTGTACCCCCTGCATCACATTCGATCTGCCTGTGTAATACCATACTAGTTACATTCTGCCAATTCCTTAATCAAACTCCACAGTGCTAGTGTGGTTATTGAATACATAGTGTCAGTAACCAAAGCTTTGTGGTACAAACCTTTCAAAAGGTCTGCAGCTGTGTACAGAAACACTGTTATTTATAACCTGGGAATTACTTACAGGGAATTACCCTTACAGAATACTAAGCCTAAAAAGAATGTCTGAACCAGCAGACCTATCACAATTTGTTTACTCTTTATCTCAAAGAGTCGATCAAATGGGAATTTCTCTCAGGGAACTTGAGATTGAGAACCAATCCCTGAGAAGGATTATACGAGAGTCTTTGGCACCCAAACCTGAATCCATACCAGAGCCAACAGTCTCACTCCCAGAACCTTTTTCTGGCAACAGGAAGCAATATCGTCAGTTCAAGACGGCTTGCCAGCTTCTATTTGGTTTGAAACCTAAAACTTACTGTACTGAAAGAGTAAAAGTACTCACAGTCATTTCTTTCCTCAGGGGTGAACCCAGAGTATGGGCTGATGCCACCTTTGAGACAAATCAACCCATATTAGGTTCCCTTGATGAGTTTTTCACCCATATGGATGAATTATACCCGGATTCTGATGCTCAATTATCTGCTGAGACTTCCATGCGTAATCTGAAACAAGGTAAACGTGTTGTGGAAGATTATATTACGGAATTCAAGCAATATGCACAAGATTCACAGTGGAATCCCATAGCCCTTCGCAATCAGTTCAGATTAGGTCTCGCTGACAATATAAAAGATGAACTGGCTCGTGTCGAATTACCTAAGACACTAGAAAATCTGATGTCTCTAGTCATACAGATTGACAGGAGATTAAGAGAGAGGTCAGAAAGAGGTCACTATGATTCTGTTGTAAAGTCTATACAATCTCCATCAACTTCCATGACATCTACAAAAACTACTCCAGAACCTATGGAGGTTGGTTTAGCTAGAGCTCCACTGACACTACAGGAGAGGACACGTAGGAGATTAAACATGCTTTGCATGTATTGTGCTAATTCTTCACATTCAGTGACCGACTGTCCCCTTCTTCTGAAGTCCAAGAAAAGTAAGTGTAATTCCTTTTCTGCAATACCAACATCTGAAGTTCCTAACACTTACTGTAAACTTTCTATGTCTTTGCAGTGGGACCTCCGAAAACTACAAACTGAGGCCATTATAGATACTGGCACCTACGGGAACTTCATTGACTTGTCCATTGTTAATAATAATAAAATACCATGTGTGATTAAGCATTCTCCTGTAGCCATTCATGTCATTGATGGTTCTTCGATTGCTAGTGGTCCAATCACTCATCAGACCATACCTTTATTACTAACTACATCACAGGGTCATGCTGAATTGTTAGTATTTGATGTTTTGCCTTCACCAATTTTTCCTATAGTTTTAGGAGTGTCCTGGTGTAAAATACATCAGCCTCGGATTGATTGGTTATCTTTGCAGGTACATTTGATCTCCGCTCACTGTCAGCAACATTGTTTACCAAAACATACCCTTCTTTCACTCCCAACTGATGTACCTCAACTTCCTGAACAGTACTCTGACTTCAGTGACGTTTTCAGTAAAATAGAGGCAGAATCGCTACCCCCACTTCGTATCTACGATTGCCCAATTTACATCAAACCTGGATCTTCCATTCCGTTTGGTCGTTTTTACCCATTATCCACACCTGAACTTGATTTGCAAGGGGTTCATCCGTCCTCTACATCTTGAGCGGGCGCAGGTATGTTCTTCGTAAAAAACAAAGATGGTTCTCTACGGCCCATCATTGATTATAGAGAACTAAACCAACGCACAATAAAAAATCGGTACCCGCTCCCTCTGATCCCTGAGCTCATAGAGCGTTTACAGGACGCCACCATCTTTACTAAATTAGACCTACGAGGTGCATACAACCTAGTCAGAATACGTGAGGGAGATGAATGGTTGACGGCTTTCAGGACCAGGTATGGTCTCTTTGAGTACCTCGTGATGCCATTCGGGCTTTGCAACGCCCCAGGAACTTTCCAACACTTTATCAATGATGTGTTCCGTGATCTTCTTGATGTCTGCTTAGTTATATATCTAGACGACATCCTCATATATTCCAGATCTGTTGATGCCCATGTGCAACATGTACGGCAAGTGCTTTCACGTTTACGATTACACAGATTGTATGCCAAACTTGAAAAATGTAAATTCCACACAGATACAATATCTTTCCTGGGTTATAACATCTCACCTAATGGAATCAGCATGCAAGAGGAGAAGGTGGAGACCGTTAGGAACTGACAGACACCAAGGACTCGGAAAGAACTTCAAAGATTCCTGGGGTTCACAAATTATTACAGGAAGTTTGTGAAGGACTTTTCAAAGATTGCGAGACCTCTATCCCAACTAACAAGTACCCAACAGAAGTTCCACTGGACCCCTGAAGCTGCTTCAGCGTTTGAACTCTTGAAAACTAAAGTCACCTCAGCACCCATTCTTCATTTCCCTAACTCCGATCATCAGTATATTCTTGAAGTGGATGCTTCAGACTTTGCCTTAGGAGCCATCTTATCCAAAAAGTCTGGGGTTACAGAACCCATTCACCCTGTTGCCTTTTTCTCAAAGGTTCTCTCGTCTTCTGAAAGAAACTACCCTATCGGTGAAAAAGAACTGCTGGCAATTAAAAAGGCTTTGGAAAACTGGAGACATCTTTTGGAGGGTACTAAACTCCCCATCATCATATACACAGACCACAAGAACCTAGCTTTTCTACAAAACAGCAAAACATTGTCTGCAAGACAAGCACGTTGGTGTCTTTTCTTCACCAGATTTAATTTTCATATAGTATATAGACCTACATCCAGAAATGGAAAGGCTGATGCCTTGTCAAGGAAAGATCAACCTCCTGAGTTTCAACATGAGTCCGTCCCTGTACTCCCTGCAGAGCGGTTCCTAGGTATAACTTCATATCTCACAAAATCTATTAAGGATGCTTACAGCTCAGATGAAGATCTAACACATTATGACTTACAATTGGATACAGATGGGCTGTTGTTGCACTCTGGAAAGATTTACGTACCACAGAGTATAAGATCAACTGTATTGAGATTACACCATGAATCCCCTCTCGCAGGCCATCCAGGAGAAAGAAGAACGTTGGAGACTCTTACAAGGTATTATTGGTGGCCATCGATGACAAAATCCATAAAAGAATACGTTTTATATTGTAACGTCTGTGCTACTTCTAAAAGTACCAAGTCTTATCCTGTGGGTTACCTTATGTCATTGCCCATTCCTTCACATCCTTGGAATCATGTTTCATTGGATTTCATTGTAGACCTTCCAAGATCATCAGGAATAGGGATGCACCGAAATGAAAATTCTAGACCGAAACCGAAAATGCAGGATGCCCTTGGCCGAAAACCGAAACCAAAAATGACTTTTTCCACCAAATTATTTTAAAAGTTTTTTTTCTATCATTTTATTATTAATATAAGACTTTTTATTATATATATATATATATATATAATATATATATATATAAATAATATATATATATAATATATATATATATATATAATATATATTATATATATAATATATTATATATATATATATATATATTATATATATATATATAAATAATATATTATATATATATAATATATTATATATATATATATACACAGTATATATATATATATATATATATATATATATACACACAGTATATATATATATATATATATATATATATATTATACACATACTTTTGACCATTTGACACAATCCTAAATCAGCAGGCAGCATGGGGTTAAGAATTAAGACATGGGACTGAGGCACACAGAGGAATGCAGGAGATGGTATTACAAGAGTACTGCTTGTTTATTGTAGCCCAAACAATTACAGTTCTGTCAGTGTGCAAACGGCTCCTACATGTTTATATTCACTCTTATCTGGCAAACAGCTCGTTATGCAGTTCTCAGGAGGAGGAGGTAACAGCTGCTTGTAATGACACCACGCTGCAGCCCGCTCCGTTTACACAGAAGTCTCCTAATCTTGCCGTGTCAGGTGAAATTTATGACCCTTGCCTGCAGAGCCATATAGTTACTTAACGGATCCTCTGGTCAGTGAATGTGTGAAAGGCTCATACATATATTTACCCTTATCTGGCTCCCTGTCTAATCGTGACTTTATTTGAAAAAGCAGCTCATCCTGCAGGACTCAATGAGCTGCTTTTTCAAATAAAATCACAGTTAGACAGGGAGCCAGATAAGGGTAAATATTTGTATTAGCCTTTCACACACTCACTGACCGAAGGATCCACAAGTAACTATATGGCTCTACAGGCAAGTATCATAAAAGTCACCTGACACGGCAAGTTCCTTCTCACGCCGCTCTGCTCTGCTTCAAGACGTGAGTGAACAGCCCAGCCCACAGTGCCGCACTCCCTCTAACCGCGAGGCATTCTGGGGCATGTAGTTCATTTGAATATGGCCTGGAAATAACCCAGCCACACGGGGCTAAATTTAGAATCAGCTTGCATCTGTTTATAGCGGTCGGTGAGGCACGGGGGAGGACACTTTGGGGTATAAATATCTGTCTGCCAGGGGATGATTTCGTGGGGCATAAGGGTTAATTTACTTTTACATAGAAGATGCAATTTTCGGCCGATTTTCCCCTCTTTCGGCCGAAATGGGACCGAAAATTTCGGTGGCCGAAATTTCGGTGCATCCCTAATCAGGAATGAACACAATCTTGGTTGTTATCGATCTCTTCACCAAAATGGCTCATTTTGTACCTTATAATAATCTACCAACAGCATCAGAGACAGCTAAATTATTTCTGGACAATATTGTTCGCCTTCATGGTTTCCCTAAGATCTTAACTTCAGATCGGGGAACCCAATTTACTTTTCGCTTCTGGAGATCTTAAACATCTCTACTCCAGATCGACCATCGATTCTCAACGTCATTCCACCCACAAACTAACGGACAGGTGGAGAGGGTTAACCAATGGTTGGAACAATATCTTCAATGCTTTTGTGCATACCAGCAAGAAGATTGGCTGTCTTTTCTCTCAATGGCAGAATTTGCTTTTAACAACTCAGAAAACTCCTCCACCAAGTGTTCCCCTTTTTTTGCTAACTTTGGCTACCATCCTAGCCCTTATCCAACCTCTGGCTCTCTAAACACCTGTTCAACTGACTGTCCCACTGCAAACGACTTTGTTGCCAATCTCCGTCATAATTTCGATACCCTAAAAAGTAACACTGCAGCCGCTCAGGAGAAACAGATGCATTACTACAACCTCCGTAGAAGACCCGCACCATCTTATGAGATAGGTGATCATGTGTGGTTATCGACGAAAAACCTTAAACTCCGAATTCCCAGTAAAAAATTGGGAGGGTTGTTTATTGGTCCATTTCGGATATCCCAGATTGTCAATCCAAATGCTGTTACTTTGGATCTACCACCTACCATCAAAATTCATCCTACCTTCCACATTTCTCTGCTGAAACCTTGCCGGAATTTGAGTTCCCAGGGCATTATCAGTCCTCCACTGGGATCACTTCCAGCAACTGATGAGTTTGAGGTCTCCTCAATCAAAGATTCAAGGATTCACAACGGACAACTGCAGTATCTCGTAGCTTGGAAAGGTTACCCTTCTGATGACGATTCTTGGGAGCCCTCCTCTAACGTCCATGCTCCTCTGAAGATCTATCTTTTCCATCGACGTCATCCGGATCGTCCTGCTCCTTGAATCAGGATTCTACCTGTTACCTCCCACTTCTGTGTCATCATACATCCTGCCCTTTAAATCCTAGCTACGCCCTGTTCCTAGTGCTTAGTATTGTTGCTACTTTTCCTAAGGTAGTTGCTAGCTCCTGAGCTCATTTTGGTGTTACAGTAACTTTCATTTGATACACCTTCCAGCACAATTGTGGATTACAATCTCTGCAGCACAAGCTGCATTCTCTCCGAAAAGAACTTATCTGCAACTCAGATCAATATATACTTTAAGCAAGTGGGATTGCAAAACAAGCCACCTCATTACCTATGACCCTGTTTCTCTCTTAGGATATCTGATATCTATTTAAAGGCGACATTAACAAAGGCTTAAGCCTCCACAACTTACTAACTGTGTTTGTTTCTGTTTGCGGTCCGACCGCCATCGTGTGACGTCATCCGTCACTCAAGGATCGACTCCGTTCACGCCCCAACCCGCTCAGCTGAGCGGTACCAACTAACTTCCAGTATTCCTTATCCTCAACCTTAAGGATTCAGTTTAACCCTGCAAGTAGTTATCTTTTATGCTGGACTTGCCTAAAAACGCTCTGACAGTTGTCTTATGTATTATTGTCAGACAAACATTATCAGAGTTTAACCTGCTGTTTGCCTTCCTTACATTCAAAAACGCACAATGTAATACCATACTAGTTACATTCTGCCAATTCCTTAATCAAACTCCACAGTGCTAGTGTGGTTATTGAATACATACTGTCAGTAACCAAAGCTTTGTGGTACAAACCTTTCAAAAGGTCTGCAGCTGTGTACAGAAACACTGTTATTTATAACCTGGGAATTACTTACAGGGAATTACCCTTACAGCCTGAGAGTGTCTGCTACATGTCGGGAGTTGCGCCTTGTGGCCAAGATGGCGGCCGTCACCTCACCGCTTCAATTGTGTTTAGACTTCGTATGTCCCGTCGGCGCCTAGATCAGCTGTCAGTCTCCCTGGTGTAAGATCACTGCATCTTCAGTGACAGTCTCACCTGTTTTCAGGGCTTCCTTTGCCCTCTATAATATTGATTTTAAGCAGTGTGTTGCGGAGCTATTGAGTTACAGCTCCATCTTAGTGCGGCTTCAAACTCCGCCCCCCAATAATAAATGATTTTAAAGAGGTTAAAAGGTTTATATTTTATTTAGGAATTGAAATATCGCCCAATCCAGAGGAATGATACAAGCTAATTTTGATTCCAGAGGTTAGAAAATTCTGAGAGGATATTATAAAATGAGAATATCTCCCACTATCTTTATCTATCTGGGAGGATTAATTGATTGAAAAGTATAGCTCTTCCTTAATTATATATATTTCAAAACCATCCTTTATTATAAATTCCTTTGATAAAGGGACATTGTGCACTAGATTTTTCATTGCATAAATGTTTTGTAGATGATCCATTTATAGGGAGTGTTTTTGTAACAATGTATAGATTTGCTTATTTTAAATAATTGTGCTGATTTTCAGACTCCTAACCAAGCCTCAAAGGTTTAAATGTATACTGATGAATACAGATTCAAGCTTGCTCCTGTTTGTCTATTGGGTCTTTTCATATGCAAGGAAGGGGGAGTGTCTGCTCATCCTGATATCGCAGCCCCTTTTACTGTGTGTCCCAGCCTAACCTTATCAACAGTGCTAAACTTGGAACTTCTAAGGAAGTTTTAAAAATGTTTTATAGTGGATTTTTATATCAGTACCTGTGCATACTCTTCTTTATAGTAGTGGCTATTACACGCAGTTACATGAACATTGGTATATACTGTCCTTTTAATTCTCATATTAAGAACTATTTGTGGGGTAAGAGGAAGCCTAGAATTAGCTTTAATACACTCTATTTGTAGGTACTATTTGGGCTATGCCATTCCAAATATTTACTTATACAATTTTGTTGAATAATTCTACATTGCTGAATGTAGAATTGCAAATGACTAAACTTATCTATCTTAAAACTTTGCCACATACTATTATTAAAGATTTACCTGCTCAGATTAAAAAAATAGATTTAACTAAAGATCCAAAAATAGCTTGGTATCGAATATGTAAGATCTTAAAAATTTACTTTGCCGTTTCTCATTTCCTTACAAATAATAGGACAGTCCACTCAAAATTAAACTCTCATGATTCCAAAAGGTCATGCGATTTTAAACAACTTTCCAATTTATTTTTATCATCAAAATTTGCTTTGCTCTCTTGGTATTTTTGAGGAAATCTAAACCTAGGTAGGCTCATATGCTAATTTATAAGCTGGTGAACTGTCTTTTATTATGCATTTTGACAGTTAGACACTACTAGTTCATTTGTGTTATATAGACCAGGACTTCTTAAACTTTTTCCACTCGCAACCCCTTTTCCCGCAAGAAATTTTTACGTTAACCCGGGTATATAAAATAGGTATACAAATCAAACATTTACTGATAATAAATCATAGTATGGTGTTACTAAACACACTGACATTAGCACTGCCATAGTGTATGATGTTACTAAACACAATGACATTAGCACTGTCATATTGTATGATGTTACTAAACACACTGACATTAGCACTGCCATATTATAGTTGCCATCAGTCCCGTTTTTGCCGGTACAGTCCCGGAATTTGGGACCCAGTCCCGGCCATTTAAATGTCCCGGACTGTCCCTTCACACTTCCTAATGTTACTGTCACTGTCAATAAAGTGAAGCATAGCAGGAAACTGAATTTCTAGCTGCTTGTCTACAGAGGTTCTTGCCGGGGAACTTTCCTGCTTCTGATTCAGATCTAACATTCTTCACACAGATGATCTATGGATCATTTATCAATCACCATCGAAACATAATGTGAAATTGGTGCTAGGATCTGTTTGTGCAGGGTACAGATATTTAGCAGATGTAGTGAAATGAGTGAATAACTGTTTGAACTCAGTTAGTTTAGAGGACAGTGAGATAGGGCTAAGCTTTGGAAGTTTATCAGTATTGCACTATTGTGTACTGCCCAATCCTTTTGTCACTGTTCTTTGATCACAGCTGAGTGCTGCAAGCTGTGTGACATTTCAGTAGTTAGCTCTGTGATCTGGGTGACAATGAGCTGCTTCTAGTGAAGGGTTAATACACACTGTACAGATCTGGGTGATAATGAGCTGCTGCTATTGAAGGGTTAATACACTGTACAGATCTGGGTGACAATGAGATGCTGCTAGTGAAGGGTTAATACACACTGTACAGATCTGGGTGATGATGAGCTGCTGCTATTGAAGGGTTAATACACTGTACAGATCTGGTCAGTGTCATGTAGGAACAAAGTGACCTAATGACAGTGACATGTTTAATGGGTTAAAGGGTAAGTTTGATGTAAGAGCAAAGTGACCTAATGACAGTGACATGTTTAATTGGGTTAAAGGGTCAGTTTGATGTAGGAACAAAGTTACATAAATTAAAAGAGAGAAGCGCTCAACCTGGGAACGAACAATAGCATAATAGCTTGTTCTATGGCTAGTTACCACCCTAGAAGCAGCCTCTTTTTGCTCAACATGTGCCTTTCACAGAGAAGAACTTTCCTGTAGCATATCAGTCTGATCCTGACTTAACAGTGCAGTCCAGCCCCGAAATACCAGGCAATCCCTCTCTGAACAAGGGAAACGACAAAACCCCAGACGTACGTTCCGGCCTAGTGTGGACCTCGTCAGTGAGTTGCAGCCATAACCCTCTAGGCACACTGAGCAACGGGTCCACGTCTGGATTCCCGCATCACACATAGGGAGACTTCCCCAAGTGTCATAAATTAAAAGAGAGAAGCGCTCAACCTGGGAACGAACAATAGCATAATAGCTTGTTCAATGGCTAGTTACCACCCTAGAAGCAGCCTCTTTTTGCTCAACATGTGCCTTTCACAGAGAAGAACTTTGGGGAAGTCTTGATAAAGGCCTATATTGAGGCCGAAACGAGTCGACTTAACCAAAGTAAGTTCATTACCTATATATTACCTTATTTGTGAGTATATTCTATAGCATTGTTTTTTTTTCCATAGGTTCTTTATACTTTTCACTTTTAATTTGAAGATACTTGAATACCACTTTTAAAGATTTTTTTGAACCCACATTGGATTACAATCACTAATATTCATTATCCACTATGACTGTGTAACTTTTTTTCATTTTTTTCACTTTTTTGGACGTTTTTCACATTTTTTGACAATTTATCACTGTATTTTTGTCACCATATTATATCTTATCATTTCATTTTTTCACTAAACAACTATTTTTTTCATCTTATTCTCTAACTTGTGATTCATCTATTGTCACTCAAATTGACTTTAATCACGGACACACTAGGATATGTACATTTAGGAGTGTCAATTTGGACTTCCCTCTGCTTGGCCTTGTTGGTTTAACATTAGGTTAGCCACTATCTCAAGAAAATATACCATTTGTTTTATTGTGTATGTTTGATATTTTAAATATTGTATCTTACATGGATCCATGATACTATTTTTTATTGTATTTATGAGTTATGTATTAAACCTTAACATTTTATATACTTCACTCCAACTTGTTTTAGTCTACTAATCCGCCACCTCAGCCTTTTTGGCGCTCGCCTCTCCACTACATAAACATTCTATTTTTGGGTCCACTAGGGGACCTCCTGAGGGGAGCTTGAGGTGTATTAGAAATAGCGCAGGGTCCAAATACTTGATACGTCACATGGTGAATTTCCACTGCTTGTACTCCCAGCTGGCAAGGAATTTCCCCGCACAATCAATGCGGCCACTAGGACTATGAACTTTTGTTGTAACTTTTGCCAGCTGAGGCTGCCGAGGCAGTTTTATGAATGCTGCAAGGGACATAAAAGTGATGTCTGCTCCTGTGTCAATCTTAAAGGCAACTTTGCCTCCCATTACAGTAATAGTAACCCTCCAATCTTCCTCTGAACCAGGCCATTCAACAACAGACCCTACAAAGGACACTTCTTGACCCTCCTGGTCGCTATCCACCTTCATTTCCTTAATATATTCAGTTTTACACACCACTTCAAAATGGCCCATTCGGTTACATTCTACATCTTTTGTCTTTAGCAGGGCATATGACACTCTGATCATGGGCACGGTTGCACCGTGTGCATCGAGCACACTGCGCCCATCCGCTTCTGGGCCTGTCTGTTGCCCTTGGTCTACCGCTCACACTGTGCCTTTCACTAGCAGCTCTCCTGAACTGCTGCACTTCATCCACAATACTCTCAGACCTCAGATCAGCACTTTGCTTATTAACCAGTTCACTCTGGTGGGCCATCCTAATAGCCCTATCTAACGTTAATTCAGCCTCCAACTGTAGCTTCAGTGAGACATCAGCATCTGCAATTCCTATGACTATTCTGTTTCTGATTTTGTCTCTTTAGCAACACCAAACTCAAAGAATTCAGCTAGTTCATACAGGCTGCGCACAAATGACTTGACAGATTCTACCACACGCTGGGCACGTTTGTGAAAACAAGCCCTCTCATGAACCACATTTCTTTTGGGCACAAAGTGGGCACTGAGTTTATTCATAACTATTTCAAAGACAAATTCTTCCCCTTCTTGGAAAGTAAAGGCATTGAACACTGGCTCCACATCTTTCCCCATAGAGTATAAAAACATAATTTATGTAAGAACTTACCTGATAAATTCATTTCTCTTATATTAGCAAGAGTCCATGAGCTAGTGACGTATGGGATATACATTCCTACCAGGAGGGGCAAAGTTTCCCAAACCTTAAAATGCCTATAAATACACCCCTCACCACACCCACAATTCAGTTTAACGAATAGCCAAGCAAGTGGGGTGATAAGAAAGGTGCGAAAGCATCAAAAAATAAGGAATTGGAATAATTGTGCTTTATACAAAAAAATCATAACCACCACAAAAAAAGGGTGAGTCTCATGGACTCTTGCTAATATGAAAGAAATGAATTTATCAGGTAAGTTCTTACATAAATTATGTTTTCTTTCATGTAATTAGCAAGAGTCCATGAGCTAGTGATGTATGGGATAGCAGATACCCAAGATGTGGAACTTCCACGCAAGAGTCACTAGAGAGGGAGGGATAAAATAAAGAAAGCCAATTCCGCTGAAAAAAATAATCCACAACCCAAATCAAAAGTTTTAATCTTTATAATGAAAAAAACTGAAATTATAAGCAGACGAATCAAACAGAAACAGCTGCCTGAAGTACTTTTCTACCAAAAACTGCTTCAGAAGAAGAAAACACATCAAAATGGTAGAATTTAGTAAAAGTATGCAAAGAAGACCAAGTGGCCGCTTTGCAAATCTGATCAACAGAAGCTTCATTCCTAAATGCCCAGGAAGTAGAAACTGACCTAGTAGAATGAGCCGTCATTCTTTGAGGCGGGGACTTACCCGACCCCACATAAGCATGATGAATCAAAGACTTTAACCAAGATGCCAAAGAAATGGCATAACAATAATCATCAACATGACAATATTGTGATCATCAATTATAGGTAGAATATTTTTAGCGCTAGTGTTGACAATGCTCAGAGCGATTGGTATAACCAACGCCCCTAGATGGAACCCAGCCAATAGCTACTCTCACTCATAGGATTACATTATCCTATCACGCAATCACATTCACTTGCGCTTAGCGTGGAGCCGAATAGGTCTCCGGGTACCTATGGTAACGCTACGGACATGCGCACTAGCTTCACATGCACGCCATTTAGAAAGTCAAACTGGCGGTTTGAATAAAGTAAGCGATCTAGCTTTGAAATCAACGTACAAGCTTGGTTTATCTCGATTCACTCCCTAGTAGGAATATTCCTCATTACAAAAGGGTAATGTCATTGCATCTGTAATTTAGATTAAGATAAATCAATGGCCTTAATACTAATGCCTGTTTGAGTACTATTAACACAAAGTGTATCACTTCTCTACTAGGGATCACAATGGGGCAATGCCGTTTGAGAATGATCTGTTAGAAATAACAAAATAAGGAACTGTGTAGAAATAACTAAAGTGTTTAATCTATATATGTTTAGCTTATACATTGTATATAATGAATTATGATTTATGACTAATTCATCCATCACAAGTTACAATTGTTTTTGGTCTGCTTCACAAAAAAACATGCAAATTGTTTTTATATATATTTGTATTGTATAAACCATCTGTGATGAATTTATGCATTGTATGTTACAATGTATATTTATATTGTGTGATTTAGAACATACAAATTGGGTATATGTAGACATTGTTGTTGTCAAAATATTTCTGCAGCTAGGATACTAATGATGTCATAGACCACACCCACAACAAGTGGTGTCAATTGTGGTAATTAGTTTGGTTAGGTATATAAAGCAAGTGTTTGTAAACTATTTTATTAAGCCTGAGGAAACAGTCTGAGACTGAGAAACGCGTCGCTTGTTTTTATTGGTTTTATCTAGTAAAGTACTAACTTTTTATTTAAACACTTGCTATTGTGTATCATTTGGACCTAACCTGATTCTTGAGAGCTCTGCGGCTCTGCCTGCTGTGAAAACCTGCCATAGTCTGTTGGGTGACTGCATTGATCCCTTCCTGCCTGATTAGCATCAATGAAGATGCTATACAAATTGTGAGTATATTTTCAAATATACAGAACACCATCCTCTGGTTCAAACAGTACTAGGCCATATAGGCACTTTTGTTTTTGCTTGTATCTCCACTACAGAACCATACTATTTTGCCCTAGAGGTCGGTCTGCTGGGTGACTGTGATTGATCCCAGACTGCTCCTGCTGCACTAACTGAAGTGCTCCCTAGATTGTGAGTTAATATTGACACCACTAGAATATATCTACCCCGCTGAACATACAATATTGGGCCATGTGGCGCATCTGTCTTTTTTATGTTTTGTAGATCATCTTCTTGGGATCCCGGCCGGATTCTTTACAGATTGCTGCCTCTATAATATCTGTTCTCCACACAGTGACTTTCTACTAAGTAACCTGAACTGTTACAATTAATATCAAGTGTCGCTCACTTGTTGAATAGAGTGTCACACGATTTGTTGTGGCATTATAAATCTTTATTTATTATTTAATTCTTTTTTTTTTTTTTTTTTTTCTTCTCCTTTATTGTATTTGACATTTGATTATTCTGATCTGATTGCTAGAAAATTGTATACTAGAGTATTATACCTTATAGTATTACACCTTACCATTGTTACAATTGTAATTTAGGGCGCCCCCTACTCTTATAGAATAATTGTGCGAATACACCTAGGTGTGTTTTGCCATAGGCCTTTTAGGGGTAGTCGACCTTGCTAATTATGTTGTCTGCTATTGAAAGATCTAATAAGAGAAAAAACAATAATAGTTTGGGTTCCACTACATACCAAACTGGGAATGAAAATGAATCTGACCCCTCCATGTACACTTTATTTACTAAATTAGAGAACTCATTGAAGTCTGAGCATAGACACTGGTGGGATTTTGAAACATTACAGAAGTATAAAAACAAAAAATTGATACCTAGAGGATTGAGAGTCTTCAAGAATTGCTCTTTTAAAGACAACAGTAATATCCTCAAAGAATGGGAAGATGCCCTCAGTGCCTGTGCTAACACTTTTATAGATATTCTAATCAAACATAGGAAACATTTGTATAATGAGGCTGGTATAGAAATAGATAATATACAACAGAACCTAGAAAAATTTGTGAATCACACTGAATTTGAGGGATTAAGAAAGTCAGCATATGACCGAGCTGAGGAATACCAGAACGAAATTATAAAAAGGAAAAATAAAAAACTAATAAGAGATGAGGGCGATTACGCCAAAGGTGAAATATACACCTTTAACCGGAAAAATGGAACAAATACCAATAGTTCCATGAAACCATCCAATTATCCACCGAGGTTTACTCCTAGGAGACAGGATGCTAATAATTTCAACAATAGAACAACCCACAATCAGGGAGATAGATACTATGACTCACCTAGGTTTACTCCCAGGAGACATGATAATAATAACTACAACAATAGATGGTCTCACAATCAGGGAGATAGACACCCTTACCCACATATGGACAGACAATATAGGCACAGATTTCCTGAAGTTGACATGACCAAAGACGGTACACATAACTCTTCTGATAACCAACAATATCAACAAAGAGGTCACCATAGAAACCATCAACCTCATAATAACACCAATTCCAACTATGATACTTATCGTGAAAATAAACATCAATATCATCAATTCAACAATCCCCACACATATAACTCTTGGGATAGATCAAATGATTTTAATAGGACACACAAATCTAATGATGGCAATCATCAGAGATTTTATGAAAATAATGGATACCCCTCAAACAGGTTTAAAGACCCTAAACATATTGATAGACCATTCAATACGAATACTGATACATATAACGAAAGATCCGTTATGAAAGAAAGAGTTTTCACTAATGATCCCAGAGGCCTTGATAACTCTAATTGTTCTAGACCCTCTAATAGATCATTTGAATCTATAAATAGATTCCAGCCACTAAATTCTGATAATTATCAGTCCCCTAATACTCCAGGTACATCTACTAACAATGAACACAATAATATTCCTTTTTTAGAGATGGGCCCAGACCCCCGTGTAGAACATTGGTCCATGTCCCCTCGACCACCAAGACAAAAAAAGGATACACACAAACGAGGAAATAGAGGAAAATCCTCAACCTCCAAAAAAGAGAAGTTATTAAAATACAAAAAGGGAATTTTCAATTTGTCAGATCATATATTATCTGATGACGAAATCAGAGTATTAGGAAAAGGGTTATCTTTCAGCCCTACTAATGGTCCCAACATGTTCCAACTATTTGTGGACATCAACAGCTTCACTAGGAAGCTTTCCCTACAAAAGTATTTAGCAGAAAAACGTTTAAAAAATACTGATAGTCTACCCATAGTTTTGGATTCTATGGACAAACACCTGAGAGATGGTGTGGTCTCTTTTGATCCTGATACATTATTACAACAACTCAATGAGAAATATATACAAACAGACTTTAAGCCCAAATCAAATTTTAATCCTCCTCGTGTGAGAAACTCGCACATCAGCATTTTTCAATCAATGGTATTCAAAGATTTAGAAAAACTGTCTAAAAAAACCAAATACAGACACAATTTAAGTCCTGGTGAACGTCAAGCTCTTGAAATACTTTCATCAAATTCAGACATCATAATACGCCAGGCGGACAAGGGTGGGGGTATTGTCCTCCAAAATAGATCTGACTACATTTTAGAAGCTGATAAAATCTTGAAAGATGAAAGTTATTATAAACTCTTAGCGAAAGATCCTACCCCCATATACCAAAAACAACTTTACTCACTTCTTAAAGAAGGATTTGATGAGGGCATTATATCCAAGAAGGAAAAAGAATATCTTTATCCTAAAAATCCCTGTGTAGCATTTTACTACCACTTGCCCAAGATTCACAAAAATACATCTCACCCCCCAGGCCGCCCAATTGTGGCAGGTATAGATAGTCTGACTGACCACCTTTCTGCTTATGTTGATTCTTTTTTACAAAAACACGTTATAAATTTACCCTCATTCATTAGGGATTCTACAGATCTGCTAAATAAATTAAATAATCTAGGTATTAAGAAAACTGATAACAAGCTTTGGTGGATTATTAGTGATGTAAGTTCACTTTACTCCAACATTCCACACGATAAAGGACTAACGGTCATCCAATCATACCTAGCCACTGATATTTACATGCCGCCCAGACAACAACAATTTATTAGCGAAATTATTCACTTCATACTCCACCATAATTACTTCTTATATCAGGGACTACACTATCTCCAGGTAAAGGGTACGGCCATGGGCACCAGATTCGCACCCAGTTTTGCCAATTTGTATATGGGCAAATTTGAGGAGACACACATATATGGGTCTCCTATGGGTGCGGGTCTGGTGTTCTATGGCCGATATATAGACGACCTACTTATCTTGTATAGGGGGAGTCATGAGGAGGCGGTCATATTTACTACATCACTTAATGCCAACGAATTTGATTTGGAATTTACTTCCAATATCCAATCTAATAAGATAGAATTTTTGGATCTATCACTATCATTCGCTAGTGATGGTACAATTATGTCAGAAACTTTTTTCAAAAAAGTCGATTGCAACAGTTTCCTAAATTTCTCCAGCAACCACTATATGAGTTGGAAGAGAAACGTGCCCTATGGGCAGTTTAGAAGGATAAGACGAAACTGTAGCACCGTAGAAAGTTACAAAAGGCAATCACTGATTCTGAAGGATAGATTCTTAGAAAAAGGTTATCCTTTGGATCTTATCCAAAAAGGATACCTTAGAGCATTACAGGATGACAGGAACTCCTATTTTATATCAGACAAGAACCAAATAAATAAAACAAGGGAAAGAACTATTGAAAAGTATAATAAAACACCGCTATTTATTACTGGTTTTAACAGTAACTTTCGCGAGATTCAGAAAATCATAATTAGACATTGGCCCATCATTTGTGATGATCCACATCTTAGAAAATTTATCCCGTCCAAGCCTAGGATAGTTTATAGAAGGGCTCCCACCCTTAAAAACAAACTAGCCCCTAGCAAGATCGTAAGAGATAAGGCCGTTACCTCTAACCATCGAATAGGCCAAAGGAAGACCTTTTTGGGCAATTTTGTCCCTCAAAATGGAATCTTCAAGTGCATGAAGCGCAAATGTAATATGTGCAAAATTGTTAAAAGTGGCACTAATCTCTTTTCCTCCAATCAGACAGGAGAACATTTCAAAATTAATAAGAGACTATCTTGTGAATCAACCTATGTCATCTATTTGGTGAGTTGCCAATGTGGGGCTCAATATGTAGGGCGTACGAGTCGCGCTATTAAGAAACGCTGGAATGAACACGCTTATAATATTAAAAGAAAATATCTGAAGCACAGCCTTTCGAGACACTGTGCTTTTGCACACAAAGGCAGTATGAAAACACTATCAATAATACCCATTGAACAAATTTCTAGAAATAGTCACAATCCATTTCTTAGTTTGCGTCGTAGAGAGACTTACTGGATACATAAACTACACACGTTGGCACCAGATGGGCTCAACGAATGTGTAGATTTAGCTGCATTTAATATCTGACTATGTTAACCCAGTAACCTATTCAGGCTCAAGTTATAGCTGGAACTGCCCAAATAGGACCTATTTCCTCTCTATTAATGCAAGTTTGACAATCCTGGCCTTTAGATTTTCATGTCTCTACTAACCTATTAATCTAATAGGGTTGCCTCTTCACTCACACATTTATTTTTTTAGGTTTTATCTATTATTATATCTCTTTATAATAATAGCTTATTTTTGACACTCAATCACATATGTTTTCACCCATTATGAGGTTTTTCACAAATTATTATGTACAAAATTAACTGATGGTGGGTGTATCTAAATTTCACTACAGTTACTATTACCTATTATTGTTACATTTACACTCCTAGTTCACCATCACTCATTAGTATGTCCTTACACTATCGCACCATGATAATTTATATGATTCTGTTTAGTTACTATCACTTCAGTGTTTCTAACATCTATTAAGAATAACCCATTTTTATAACATTCCTTATAATATGTTTATACCTACTAATTAAACAACTCTGTTTTAATATGTCTTTTACGATTTCAATAAATGCAGTTCACTATTTAGGGAATATTAAAATGTTATGTATTTATTTAGGAAAGGTCAGTTGAATTATGATTTTTACTTGCTAAAAACATACATTACACACTTCACTTCACTCACGTCCACCATAGTTTAATAGCAATCTGAATTTTAAGAACTAAACTGCCATTATTGTCTACATGGAGTTTGATGGTTAGGAACAAACATGCTAATTTAACACTTTATTATGCCCAATAATTTGTAGCCTACAGTGAGCGTGTGTCGCTCTCTAATATTTATATTAATAACATTTTACACCTCTTCACAGACTCTGTTCCCTACCGATATACAACAGTTATTTATTAATTTGATTGGTTATAATATTGCTGAATGGTGCCTATTATGAGTTTGTTATGGGATCAGTGACTCGATAAATACAGTAGTCGCTTATTATCAAGGATTATACTTCTTTGACCTGTACATCTAGCCCTACATGAACGCACTGACTTTATTATTAACTATTATCGAGCAGACTGTCTTTAACAGTTCCGCCTCCAATGTTATGGATTGTACCTGCTACTCGCAGCTCCGATCTATAACATACATTCTAGTGACGAAATCGGGCACATCACATGATGGGAAACCACCATTTGATTGGCCCAAGGCTCTACTCTCTTTCATTGGCTAGACCCAATGTGCCTACTCTTTCATACGCATGCGCTCTCGCTATGTAATGACCTATAGACGAGCGCACACGCATGCGCTGACTGCATTAAGAAACGCCAACATATAATCCCCACATATCATGTCAACTACTATGTTATCACTTTATCTAGTAATATAATATATATACACCTTAATTCTATATAATACATTTTGTGTATGATATAATAGCAAATAACAATAATCATCAACATGACAATATTGTGATCATTAATTATAGGTAGAATATTTTTAGCGCTAGTGTTGACAATGCTCAGAGCGATTGGTATAACCAACGCCCCTAGATGGAACCCAGCCAATAGCTACTCTCACTCATAGGATTACATTATCCTATCACGCAATCACATTCACTTGCGCTTAGCGTGGAGCCGAATAGGTCTCCGGGTACCTATGGTAACGCTACGGACATGCGCACTAGCTTCACATGCACGCCATTTAGAAAGTCAAACTGGCGGTTTGAATAAAGTAAGCGATCTAGCTTTGAAATCAACGTACAAGCTTGGTTTATCTCGATTCACTCCCTAGTAGGAATATTCCTCATTACAAAAGGGTAATGTCATTGCATCTGTAATTTAGATTAAGATAAATCAATGGCCTTAATACTAATGCCTGTTTGAGTACTATTAACACAAAGTGTATCACTTCTCTACTAGGGATCACAATGGGGCAATGCCGTTTGAGAATGATCTGTTAGAAATAACAAAATAAGGAACTGTGTAGAAATAACTAAAGTGTTTAATCTATATATGTTTAGCTTATACATTGTATATAATGAATTATGATTTATGACTAATTCATCCATCACAAGTTACAATTGTTTTTGGTCTGCTTCACAAAAAAACATGCAAATTGTTTTTATATATATTTGTATTGTATAAACCATCTGTGATGAATTTATGCATTGTATGTTACAATGTATATTTATATTGTGTGATTTAGAACATACAAATTGGGTATATGTAGACATTGTTGTTGTCAAAATATTTCTGCAGCTAGGATACTAATGATGTCATAGACCACACCCACAACAAGTGGTGTCAATTGTGGTAATTAGTTTGGTTAGGTATATAAAGCAAGTGTTTGTAAACTATTTTATTAAGCCTGAGGAAACAGTCTGAGACTGAGAAACGCGTCGCTTGTTTTTATTGGTTTTATCTAGTAAAGTACTAACTTTTTATTTAAACACTTGCTATTGTGTATCATTTGGACCTAACCTGATTCTTGAGAGCTCTGCGGCTCTGCCTGCTGTGAAAACCTGCCATAGTCTGTTGGGTGACTGCATTGATCCCTTCCTGCCTGATTAGCATCAATGAAGATGCTATACAAATTGTGAGTATATTTTCAAATATACAGAACACCATCCTCTGGTTCAAACAGTACTAGGCCATATAGGCACTTTTGTTTTTGCTTGTATCTCCACTACAGAACCATACTATTTTGCCCTAGAGGTCGGTCTGCTGGGTGACTGTGATTGATCCCAGACTGCTCCTGCTGCACTAACTGAAGTGCTCCCTAGATTGTGAGTTAATATTGACACCACTAGAATATATCTACCCCGCTGAACATACAATATTGGGCCATGTGGCGCATCTGTCTTTTTTATGTTTTGTAGAAGCCTTCTGACCTTTTTTGGGACCAGAAAAAACAACAAATAGACTAGAAGTCTTTCTAAAATCTTTAGTAGCTTCAACATAGTATTTCAAAGCTCTAACTACATCCAAAGAATGTAACAATCTTTCTTTAGAATTCTTAGGATTAGGACATAACGAAGGGACAACAATTTCTCTACTAAGGTTGTTAGAATTCACAACCTTAGGTAAAAATTGAAATGAAGTCCGCAACACCGCCTTATCCTGATGAAAAATCAGAAAATGAGATTCACAAGAAAGAGCAGATAACTCAGAAACTCTTCTAGCAGAAGAGATAGCCAAAAGGAAAAATACTTTCCAAGAAAGTAATTTAATGTCCAGAGAATGCATAGGCTCAAATGGAGGAGCTTGTAAAGCTGTCAAAACCAAATTAAGACTCCAAGGAAGAGAGATTGGCTAAATAACAGGTTTGATACGAACCAAAGCCTGTACAAAACAATGAATATCAGGAAGATTAGCAATCTTTCTGTGAAAAAGAACAGAAAGAGCAGAGATTTGTCCTTTCAAAGAACTTGCAGACAAACCTTTATCCAAACCATCCTGAAGAAATTGTAAAATTCTAGGAATTCTGAAAGAATGCCAAGAGAATTTATGAAAAGAACACCAAGAGATGTAAGTCTTCCAAACTCGATAATAAATCTTTCTAGAGACAGATTTCCGAGCCTGTAACATAGTATTAATCACTGAGTCAGAGAAACCTCTATGACTAAGAATTAAGCGTTCAATCTCCATACCTTCAAATTTAATAATTTGAGATCCTGATGGAAAAAAGGGCCTTGAGATAGAAGGTCTGTTCTTAACGGAAGTGTCCAAGGCTGGCAACTTGCCATCCGAACGAGATCCACAAACCAAAACCTGTAAGGCCATGCTGGAGCCACCAGCAGTACAAATGAGCGCTCCAATAGAATTTTGGAGATTACTTTCGGAAGAAGAACTAGAGGCGGAAAGATATAAGTAGGATGATAATTCCAAGGAATTGACAACGCATCCACTGCTTCCGCCTGAGGATCCCGGGATCTGGACAGATACCTGGGAAGTATCTTGTTTAGATGAGAGGCCATCAGATCTATTTCTGGAAGTCCCCAGATTTGAACAATCTGGAGAAAAACCTCTGGATGAAGGGACCATTCGCCCGGATGTAACGTCTGGCGACTGAGATAATCCGCTTCCCAATTGTCTACACCTGGGATGTGAACCGCAGAAATTAGACAGGAGCTGGATTCCACCCATACAAGTATCCAAGATACTTCTTTCATAGCTTGAGGACTGTGAGTCCCCCCTTGATGATTGACATATGCCATGGTCGTGACATTGTCTGTTTGAAAACAAACAAACGATTCTCTCTTCAGAAGAGGCCAGTACTGAAGAGCTCTGAAAATCGCACGGAGTTCCAAAATATTGATTGGTAATCTCGCCTCCTGAGATTTCCAAACCCCTTGAGCTGTCAGAGATCCCAAAACCGCTCCCCAACCTGATAGACTCGCATCTGTTGAGATCACAGTCCAGGTTGGACGAACGAAAACATAATTTATGCTTACCTGATAAATTTATTTCTCTTGTAGTGTATCCAGTCCACGGATCATCCATTACTTATGGAATATATTCTCCTTCCCAACAGGAAGTTGCAAGAGTCCACCCACAGCAAAGCTGCTATATAGCTCCTCCCCTAACTGCCATATTCAGTCATTCGACCGAAAACATGCAGAGAAAGGAAAAACCATAGGGTGCAGTGGTGACTGTAGTTCAAATGAAAAAATTACCTGCCTTAAAGTTACAGGGCGGGCCGTGGACTGGATACACTACAAGAGAAATACATTTATCAGGTAAGCATAAATTATGTTTTCTCTTGTTAAGTGTATCCAGTCCACGGATCATCCATTACTTATGGAATACCAATACCAAAGCTAAAGTACACGGATGATGGGAGGGACAAGGCAGGTACTTAAACGGAAGTTACCACTGCCTGTAAAAAACCCTTTCTCCCAAAAATAGCCTCCGAAGAAGCAAGGTATCAAATTTGTTCATTTAAAAAAGTATGAAGCGCAGACCAAGACTCCGTCTTGTAAATCTGTTCAACAGAAGCCACATTTAAAAAAGGCCCAAGTGAAAACCACAGCTCTAGTAGAATGAGCTGTAATCCCTTCAGGAGGCTGCTGTCCAGCAGTCTCATAAGCTAAATGAATTATGCTTTTTAACCAAAAAGACAGAGAGGCTGCTGAAGTCTTTTGACCTCTCCTCTGTCCAGAATAGACAACAAACAAGGTGAACGTTTGATGAAAACTGTAGTAGCTTGTAAGTAAAACTTTAAAGCACAAACCACGTCCAATATTGTGTAATAGACGTTCCTTCTTTGAGGAAGGATTAGGATACAAGCATGGAACAACTGTCGTTCTTGTTAGATACCACCTTAGGAAAAAACCCAGGTTGGTACGCAGGACTACCTTATCCGTACGAAGGACCAGATAAGGAGAATCACATTGTAACACAGATAACTTGGAGACTCTACGAGTCGAGGAAATAGCTACCCAAAAGGAACTTTCCAAGATAAAGATTGATATCTATGGAACAAAAAAGGTTCAAACGGAACTTCTTGAAGAACTTTAAGAACCAGGTTTAAGCTCCATGGCGGAGCAACAGTTTTAAACACAGGCTTGGATCTAACCAAAGCCTGACCAAATGCCTGAACGTCTAGAATACCTGCCAGACGCTTGTGCAAAAAAATAGACAGAGTAAAAATCTGTCCCTTTTAAGGAATTAGCTGACAACCCTTTTCTCAAAAACATCTTGGAGAAAAGATAATATCCTGGGAATCCAGACTTTACTCCATGAGTAACCCTTGGATTCATAACAATCAGATATTTACACCATATCTATGTTCAATTTTCCTAGAGACAGGCTTTCATGTCTGTATTAAGGTATCAATGACTGACTCGGAGAAGCCATGCTTTGATAACATCAAGCGTTCAGTCTCCAGGCAGTCCATCTCAGATTGATTCTATTTAGATGGTTGAAAGGACCCTGAGGTAGAGGGACCTGTCTGAGAAGCAGAGGCCGTGATGGAAAGGATGACATGTCCACCAGATCTGCATACCAGGTCCTGCGTGGCTACGCAGGCTCTGTCAAAAACACCAAAGCCCTCTCCTACTTGGTCTTGACCTCCGGAGGAAATCCCACTCCCCCGGAAGAAAAGTCTGACGACTTAGAAAATCCACCTCCCAGTTCTCAACACCTGGGATATGGATAGCTGATAGACAAGAGTGAGTCTCTGTCCAGTGAATTATTGTAAGACTTCTAACATCGCTAGGGAACTTCTGTTCCCCCTTGATGGCTGATGTAAGCCACAGTCGTGTATATTGTCCGACTGAGTATGATGTACCTCAGAGTTGCTAACTGAGGCCAAGTCTGAAGAGCATGGAATATCATTCCCAGTTCCAGAATATTTATTAGGAGGGTCTCCTCCTAAGTCCACTATCCCTGAGCCTTCAGGGAGTTCCAGACTGCATCCCTACCTAAAAGGCTGGCATCTATTATAACAATTGTCCCATCTGACCTGCAGAAGGTCATACCCTTGGACAGATGGACCCGACATAGTCACCAGAGAAGAGAATCTCTGGTCTCTTGGTCCAGGTTTAACAGGGGGGTTCCTCTGGCTGAGCATGCATAGTTGCAGCGGTCTGAAATGTAGACGTGCAAACGGTACTATGTCCCTTGCCGCTACCATTAAGCCGATTTCATTCATGTACTGAGCCACCGAAGGGCGCGGATGGAATGAAAAACACGGCAGAAATTTAGAAACTTGACAACCTGGACTCCGTCAGGTAAATTTTAATTTCTACAGAATCTATCAGAGTCCCTAGGAGGGAAACCATTGAGATTGGGGATAGAGAACTCTTTCCTTGTTCACTTTCCACCCATGTGATCTCAGAAATGCCAGTACTACGTCCGTATGAGACTTGGCAATTTGGATGTTTGACGCCTGTATCAGGATGTCGTCTAAATAAGGGGCCACTTCTATGCCCCGCGGCCTAAGGACCGCCAAAGCGACCCCAGAACCTCCATAAAGATTCTTGGGGCTGTAGATATCCCAAAGGAAAGAGCTACAAACTGGTAATGCCTGTCTAGAAAGGAAAACCTGAAAAACGATGGTGATCTTTATGCATCACAATGTGAGGATAAGCATCCTTCAAATCCATTGTAGTCCTCTATTGACTCTCCTGGATCATAGTTAAGATGGTACGAATAGTTTCCATCCTAAATGACGGAATTCTGAGGAATTTGTTTAAGATCTTTAGATCCAAAATAGGTCTGAAGGTTCCCTCTCCTTGGGAACCACAAACAGATTTGAGTAAAATCTCTGTCCCTGTTCCTCTCTTGGAACTGGATGGATCTCGTACACAATGTAAGAATGCCTCCTTCTTTATCTGGTTTGCAGATAATTGTGCAAGGCGAAATCTCCCCTTTTTTTTGGGGGGAATCTTTGAAATCCAGAAGATATCTCTGGGATATAAATTCCAATGCCTAGGGATCCTGGGCATCTCTTGCCCACGCCTGGGCGAAGAATGAAAGTCTGCCCCCTATAGGATCCGTTACCGGATAGGGGTCCGTTCCTTCATGCTGCCTTAGAGGCAGCAGCAGGCTAGACCTTTTTTTAGCCCTTGATTTGGACCTATCCTGAGGAAGGGCATGACCCTTTCCTCCAGTGATATAAGCAATAATCTCCTTCAAACCAGGCCCGAATAGGGTCTGCCCCTTGAAGGGAAGTTAAGTAGCTTATTTATTAAAGTCACAACAGCTGACCATGATATAAGCCATAGCGCTCTGCGCGCCAGTATAGTAAAAAACAGAATTCTTAGCCGTTAGTCTAGTCAAATGAACAAAGGCATCAGAAAACAAAGGAATTGGCTAGCATAAGCTTGTCAAATATATTCAACCAATGGAGTCGCTAACTGTAAAGCCTCATCAAGAGACTCAACCCAGAACGCCGCAGCAGCAGTGACAGAAGCAATGTATGCAAGGGGCTGCAGGATAAAACCCTGTTGAATAAACATTTTTTATCCATTGGATCTAAAAAGCACAACTGTCCTCGCCAGAGGTAGTGGTACGCTTAGCTAGAGTAGAAACTCTTCTCTCCACCTTAGGAACTGTCTGCCAGAAGTCCCGTGTGGAGGTAACTATTAGAAAACATTCTTCTAAAAAATAGGAGGGGACGAGAACGGCACACCTGGTCTATCCCATTCCTTATTAAAAAATTTTTAGTAAACCTCTTTAGGTATTGGAAAAACATCAGTACACACCGGCACTGCATATTATTTATCCAGTCTACACAATTTCTCTGGCCCTGCGATTGTACACATTCATTCAGAGCAGCCAAAGCCTCCCTGAGCAACAAGTGGAGGTTCTCAAGCATAAATTTTAAATGTAGAAATATTAGAATCAGGTTAAATCATCTTCCCTGAGTCAAAAAAATCACCCACAGACTAAGCATATTGTGAGGTAGTATCATACATGGTTCTTAAAGCGTCTGTATGCTCTGTATCTACCCCCAGAGCTATCTGCTTTCCTTTAATTTCAGGTAGTCTGACTAATACTGCTGCCAGAGTATAATTCACCACCTTTGCCATGTCTTGTAAAATAAACGCTATGGGCGCCCTTGATGTACTTGGCGCCATTTGAGCGTGAGTCCCTGAAGCGGGAGTCGAAGGGTCTGACACGTGGGGAGAGTTAATCGGCATAACTTTCCCCTCGACAGAATCCCCTGGAAAAATAAACGCTATGGGTGCCCTTGATGTACTTGGCGCCATTTGAGCGTGAGTCCCTAAAGCGGGAGTCAAAAGGTCTGACACGTGGGGAGAGTTAGTCGGCATAACTACCCCCACGACAGAATCCTCTGGTGATAATGTTTTTAAAGACAAAAAATGATCTTTATTGTTTAACATGAAATCAGTACATCTGGTACACATTCTAAGATGGGGTTCCACCATGGCTTTAAAACATAATGAACACAGAGCTTCCTCTATGTCAGACATGTTAGAACAGACTAATAATGAGACTAGTAAGCTTGGAAAACACTTTAAATCAAGTTAACAAGCAAATATATAAAACGTTACTGTGCCTTTAAGAGAAACAAATTTTGTCAAAATTTGAAAAACAGTGAAAAAAAGGCAGTAAAACAAACTAAATTTTTACAGTACATGTAATAAGGTAACAGAGCATTGCACCCACTTGCAAATGGATGATTAACCCCTTAATGCAAAAAACAGATAAAAAAAAAACCCGATATAGACGTTTTTAAAAACAGACACAACAAAACTGCCACAGCAGAGCTGTGGATTACCTTCCCTATAAGCGATTTTGGAAGTCTTTTTAGCCCTTTAGAAATGTCCTGTAGTATTCATGGGACTGCTGAGGGAATCTGGATTATTCATTTTGTAATTTTAACTGCGCAAAAAAGTGCTAAATTAGGCCCCTCCCACTCATATTACAACAGTGGGAAGCTTCAGTTAACTGTTTCTATGCAAAATTTAAGCCAGCCATGTGGAAAAAACTTAAGCCCCAATAAGTTTTATCACCAAACATATGTTAAAAAACGATTAAACATGCCAGCAAACGTTTTAAAACACATTTTTACAAGAGTATGTATCTCTATTAATAAGCCTGATACCAGTCGCTTTTACTGCATTTAAGGCTATACCAACATTACAGTGTTATCACCAATGTACGTTAAAAAACGATTAAACATGCCAGCAAACGTTTTAAAACACATTTTTATAAGAGTATGTATCTCTATTAATAAGCCTGATACCAGTCGCTATCGCTGCATTTAAGGCTTTACTTACATTACTTCGGTATCAGCAGTATTTTCTTAGTCAATTCCATTCCTAGAAAAATATTTTACTGCACATACCTTATCTGCAGGAAAACCCGCACGCCATTCCCCCTCTGAAGTACCTCACTCCTCAGAATGTGTGAGAACAGCAAATGGATCTTAGTTACGTCTGCTAAGATCATAGAAAAACGCAGGCAGATTCTTCTTCCAAATACTGCCTGAGATAAACAGCACACTCCGGTGCCATTTAAAAATAACAAACTTTTGATTGAAGAATAAACTAAGTATAAAACATTACAGACTCTCACGACCTCCTATCTATGTTGAGGCTTGCAAGAGAATGACTGGATATGGCAGTTAGGGGAGGAGCTATATAGCAGCTTTGCTGTGGGTGGACTCTTGCAACTTCCTGTTGGGAAGGAGAATATATTCCATAAGTAATGGATGATCGGTGGACTGGATACACTTAACAAGAGAAAACATAATTTATGCTTACCTGATAAATTTATTTCTCTTGTAGTGTGTTCAGTCCACGGGTCATCCATTACTTATGGAATATATTCTCTCCCCAACAGGAAATTGCAAGAGGATCACCCAAGCAGAGCTGCTACATAGCTCCTCCCCTCACATGTCATATTCAGTCATTCGACCAAAACAAGACGAGAAAGGAGGAACCATAGGGTGCAGTTGTGACTGAAGTATTAAATAAAATTTAGATCTGCCTTAAAAAGACAGGGCGGGCCGTGGACTGAACACACTACAAGAGAAATAAATTTATCAGGTAAGCATAAATTATGTTTTCTCTTGTTAAGTGTGTTCAGTCCACGGGTCATCCATTACTTATGGGATACCAATACCAAAGCCAAGTACACGGATGATGGGAGGGACAAGGCAGGCACTTAAACGGAAGGAACCACTGCCTGTAGAACCTTTCTCCCAAAAACAGCCTCCGAAGAAGCAAAAGTGTCAAATTTGTAAAATTTTGAAAAAGTGTGAAGCGAAGACCAAGTCGCAGCCTTGCAAATCTGTTCAACAGAGGCCTCATTCTTAAAGGCCCAGGTGGAAGCCACAGCTCTAGTGGAATGAGCTGTAATTCTTTCAGGGGGCTGCTGTCCAGCAGTCTCATAGGCTAAACGTATTATGCTACGAAGCAAAAAGGAGAGAGAGGTTGCCGAAGCTTTTTGACCTCTCCTCTGTCCAGAGTAAACGACAAACAGGGAAGAAGTTTGACGAAAATCTTTAGTTGCCTGTAAATAGAATTTCAGGGCACGGACTACATCCAGATTATGCAAAAGTCGTTCCTTCCTTGAAGAAGGATTAGGACATAATGAAGGAACAACAATCTCCTGATTGATATTCCTGTTAGAGACTACCTTAGGTAAAAACCCAGGTTTAGTACGCAGAACTACCTTGTCTGAATGGAAAATCAGATAAGGAGAATCACAGTGTAAGGCAGACAATTCCGAGACTCTTCGAGCCGAGGAAATAGCCATCAAAAATAGAACTTTCCAAGATAGAAGTTTAATATCAACGGAATGAAGAGGTTCAAACGGAACTCCTTGAAGAACTTTAAGAACCAAGTTTAAGCTCCACGGAGGAGCAACAGTTTTAAACACAGGCTTAATCCTAGCTAAAGCTTGACAAAAGGCCTGGACGTCTGGAACTTCTGCCAGACGCTTGTGCAAAAGAATAGACAGAGCAGAAATCTGTCCCTTTAAAGAACTAGCTGATAAGCCTTTTTCCAAACCCTCTTGGAGAAAAGACAATATCCTTGGAATCCTAACCTTACTCCATGAGTAACTCTTGGATTCGCACCAATACAGGTATTTATGCCATATCTTATGGTAGATTTTTCTGGTAACAGGCTTTCGTGCCTGTATCAAAGTATCAATAACTGACTCGGAGAAACCACGCTTTGATAGGATCAAGCGTTCAATCTCCACGCAGTCAGTCTCAGAGAAATTAGATTTGGATGATTGAAAGGACCTTGAATTAGAAGGTCTTTCCTCAAAGGTAGAGTCCATGGAGGACGACATGACCACTAGGTCTGCATACCAGGTCCTGCATGGCCACGCAGGCGCTATCAGAATCACCGACGCTCTCTCCTGTTTGATCTTGGCAATCAGTCGAGGGAGCAGAGGAAATGGTGGAAACACATAAGCCATGCTGAAGAACCAAGGAGCTGCTAGAGCATCTATCAGCTTCCCTCCCGGGTCCCTGAACCTCGAACCGTAAAGAGGAAGTTTGACATTCTGGCGAGACGCCATGAGATCCAGATCTGGTTTGCCCCAACGATGGACCAGTTGAGCAAATACCTCCGGATGGAGTTCCCACTCCCCCGGATGAAAAGTCTGACGACTTAGAAAGTCCGCCTCCCAGTTCTCCACTCCTGGGATGTGGATCGCTGACAAGTGGCAAGAGTGAGACTCTGCCCAGCGAATTATCTTTGAGACTTCCAACATCGCTAGGGAGCTCCTGGTTCCCCCTTGATGGTTGATACAAGCCACAGTCGTGATGTTGTCCGATGATGAACCTCAGTGTTGCTAGCTGAGGCCAAGCTAGAAGAGCGTTGAATATTGCCCTTAGCTCCAGAATATTTATTGGGAGGAGTTTCTCCTCCTTAGTCCAGGATCCCTGAGCCTTCAGGGAATTCCAGACTGCGCCCCAGCCTAGAAGGCTGGCATCTGTTGTCACAATCGTCCAGTCTGGCCTGCGAAAAGTCATGCCCCTGGACAGATGGACCCGAGATAACCACCAGAGAAGAGAATTTCTGGTCTCTTGATCCAGATTTAGTAGAGGGGACAAATCTGAGTAATCCCCATTCCACTGACTTAGCATGCACAACTGCAGCGGTCTGAGATGCAGGCGCGCAAATGGCACTATGTCCATTGCCGCTACCATTAAGCCGATTACTTCCATGCACTGAGCCACTGACGGGCGTGGAATGGAATGAAGGACCCGGCAAGCATCTAAGAGTTTTGATAACCTGGCCTCCGTCAGGTAAATTTTCATTTTTACAGAATCTATCAGAGTCCCTAGGAGGGAGACTCTTGTGAGTGGTGATAGAGAACTCTTTTCCACGTTCACCTTCCACCCATGCAACCTTAGAAATGCCAGAACTATCTCTGTATGAGACTTGGCAATTTGCAAGCTTGTCGCCTGTATCAGGATATCGTCTAGATACGGAGCCACCGCTATGCCTCGCGGTCTTAGAACCGCCAGAAGAGAGCCCAGCATCTTTGTAAAGATTCTCGGGGCCGTAGCCAACCCGAAGGGAAGAGCTACAAACTGGTAATGCCTGTCTAGGAAGGCAAATCTGAGGAACCGATGATGATCCTTGTGAATCTGTATGTGAAGGTAGGCATCCTTTAAATCCACCGTGGTCATGTACTGACCCTCTTGGATCATGGGTAGGATAGTCCGAATAGTTTCCATTTTGAATGATGGAACTCTTAGGAATTTGTTTAAAATCTTTAGGTCCAAAATTGGTCTGAAGGTACCCTCTTTCTTGGGAACCACGAACAGATTTGAATAAAATCCCTGTCCTTGTTCCGTCCGCGGAACTGGGTGGATCACTCCCATTACTAGGAGGTCTTGTACGCAACATAGGAATGCCTCTTTCTTTATTTGGTTTTCTGATAACCCTGAAAGATGAAATCTCCCTAGAGGAGGAGAAGGTTTGAAGTCCAGAAGATATCCCTGAGATATGATCTCCAACGCCCAGGGATCCTGGACATCTCTTGCCCACGCCTGGGCGAAGAGAGAAAATCTGCCCCCCACTAGATCCGTTTCCGGATAGGGGGCCATCCCTTCATGCTGTCTTAGGGGCAGAAGCAGGTTTTCTGGCCTGCTTGCCCTTGTTCCAGGGCTGGTTAGTTTTCCAGGCCTGTCTGTAACGAGCAACGGTTCCTTCCTGTTTTGGAGCGGAGGAAGTTGACGTTGCTCCTGCCTTGAAGTTTCGAAAGGCACAAAAATTAGACTGTTTGGCCTTTGATTTGGCCTTGTCCTGAGGAAGGGTATGACCCTTACCTCCCGTAATGTCAGCGATAATTTCTTTCAAGCCGGGCCCGAATAAGGTTTGCCCCTTGAAAGGAATATTAAGTAATTTAGATTTAGAAGTCACATCAGCTGACCAGGATTTAAGCCATAACGCTCTGCGCTCTTGAATGGCAAAACCAGAATTCTTAGCCGTTAGTTTAGTTAGATGTACAATGGCATCAGAAACAAATGCATTAGCTAGCTTAAGTGCTTTAATCTTATCCATAATTTCATCCAATGGAGCCGAGTGGATGGCCTCTTCTAGAGACTCAAACCAAAATGCCGCAGCAGCAGTGACAGGCGCAATGCATGGAAGGGGCTGTAAGATAAAACCTTGTTGAACAAACATTTTCTTAAGGTAACCCTCCAATTTTTTATCCATTGGATCCGAAAAAGCACAACTATCTTCCACCGGGATAGTGGTACGCTTAGCTAAAGTAGAAACTGCTCCCTCCACCTTAGGGACCGTCTGCCATAAGTCCCGTGTAGTGGCGTCTATTGGAAACATTTTTCTAAATATAGGAGGTGGGGAAAAGGGCACACCAGGTCTATCCCACTCCTTGCTAATAATTTCTGTAAGCCTTTTAGGTATAGGAAAAACGTTGGTACACACCGGTACTGCATAGTATCTATCCAGCCTACATAATTTCTCTGGAATCGCAACTGTATTACAGTCATTCAGAGCCGCTAAAACCTCCCCTAGCAATACACGGAGGTTCTCAAGCTTAAATTTAAAATTAGAAATCTCTGAATCCGGTTTCCCTGGATCAGATCCGTCACCTACAGAATGAAGCTCTCCGTCCTCATGTTCTGCAAACTGTGACGCAGTATCGGACATGGCTCTCGAAACACCAGCGCGCTCTATTCTTACCCCAGAGCGATCGCGCTTGCCTCTTAATTCTGGCAATTTAGATAATACTTCTGTCAGGGTATTATTCATAATATTAGCCATGTCTTGTAATGTGATTTGTATGGCCGTCCCTGATGCACTTGGCGCCACAATATCACGCGCCTCCTGAGCGGGAGGCGAAGGTACTGACACGTGAGGAGAGTTAGTCGGCATAACTTCCCCCTCGTCTGGTGATAATTCCTTTATAGATAAAGACTGACCTTTATTATTTAAAGTGAAATCAATACATTTGGTACACATGTTTCTGTGGGGCTCCACAGTGGCCTTTAAACATAGTGAACAAACAGATTCATCTGTGTCAGACATGTTTAAACAGACTAGCAATAAGACTAGCAGACTTGGAAAACACTGTAAATAATTTTACAAGTAATAAAGAAAAACGCTACTGTGCCTTTAAGAAGCACAGAAAACTGTCACAGTTGAAATAACAATGAACCAAATCAGTTATAGCAATCAAATTTTCACAGTAAAAGTATTAAGTTAGCAGAGCATTGCACCCACTTGCAAATGGATGATTAACCCCTTAAAACCCAAACGGTTTTTATAAAAAAAAAAAGTTTTTTAATACAGTCAAAAAACCACTGTCACAGGTCTGCTGTGACTGATTACCTCCCTCAAAATGACTTTTGAAGTCCCTTAAGTTGTCTGGAGACGACCCGTGTCAAGCAGAATGAGGCAGGAAGACAGAGCCTGAATTTTTTACTGCGTCAAAAGAGCGCTAAAATAGGCCCCTCCTACTCAATATTACAATATTGGGAGTTTCAGTTAACTGTTTCTATGCAGAAATATTGTCAGCCATGTGGAAAAATTTATGCCCCAACAAGTTTTATCACCAATGTACCTCACAAACGATTAAACATGCCAGCAAAATCGTTTTAAACATTCCTTTTTTAAGGAGCATGTATCTCTATAGAGAAACCTGACAGTCTTCCTACTGCATTAAAGGCTTATAACATCCCATCAGTATTAATAGCATTTTCTCAGTCAAATTCCATTCCTTAGAAAATTACTTTACTGTATATATTTAAACCAGCCTGCTAACAGTCGCTCTCACTGTATTAAAGGCTTTTACTTACATTACATCGGTATCAGCAGTATTTTCTTAGTCAATTCCATTCCTTAGAAAAATAATTTACTGCACATACCTTGTTTGCAGGGTTCCCCACACGCCATTCCCTTTCTGAAAGTTACCCCACTCCTCAGAATATGCGAGAACAGCCAGTGGATCTTAGTTACTGCCGCTAAGATCATAGAAAACGCAGGCAGATTCTTCTTCCAAATACTGCCTGAGAATAAACAACACACTCCGGTGTCATTTTAAAATAACAAACTTTTGATTGAAGAATAAACTAAGTATAAAAACACCACAGACCTCTCACAACATCCTATCTGTTAAGTTGCAAGAGAATGACTGAATATGACATGTGAGGGGAGGAGCTATGTAGCAGCTCTGCTTGGGTGATCCTCTTGCAATTTCCTGTTGGGGAGAGAATATATTCCATAAGTAATGGATGACCCGTGGACTGAACACACTTAACAAGAGAAAGCATTTTTGTTAATGGAAGTATATTGCAAAAATGCTTCTATTTCAAATTGAAATGCCCCCATGTATATTTCATTTTTGACCTTTGTATCCCTTAAAAAATTTTTTTTTTCAAGTTTCTGTTTACTGCATTTATACTTTTAAACTTAATACAATTATGCAAACATTTTAGTGCATATTTATTATAACAATGTAACCATAGTTGCCAACAAATAGATCCCCCAAAACAAGCTCATTACGTACTAGCAGTATAATTTGGCCATACTGATTGCTTGATGTAATAGGAGAGTCAGTTATTGATTCAGATAGAGCATGTAAGTGTCACTTCTACAGCACCCCTTGTCTTTTACACCCCCCCGGTATTATATATCTCATGGCTTCCCCTTACCTGACTACACACTAATAAACTTCATCATAACTGAAGATCTGAGATAAGGTCTCAGGAAAAAAACAGAATTTATGCTTACCTGATAAATTTCTTTCTCCTACGGTGTGTCCGGTCCACGGCTTCATCCTTACTTGTGGGAATATTCTCTTCCCTAACAGGAAATGGCAAAGAGGCATACAGCAAAAGCTGTCCATATAGCCCCTCCTCTGGCTCCGCCCCCCAGTCATTCGACCGACGGTTAGGAGAAAAAGGAGAAACCATAGGGTGCCGTGGTGACTGTAGTGTATAGAATAAAATTTTTTAAACCTGACAAAAAGCCAGGGCGGGCCGTGGACCGGACACACCGTAGGAGAAAGAAATTTATCAGGTAAGCATAAATTCTGTTTTCTCCTACATTGGTGTGTCCGGTCCACGGCTTCATCCTTACTTGTGGGAACCAATTCCAAAGCTTTAGGACACGGATGAAGGGAGGGAACAAGTCAGGTAACCTAAACGGAAGGCACCACGGCTTGCAAAACCTTTCTCCCAAAAACAGCCTCCGAAGAAGCATAAGTATTGAATTTGTAAAATTTAGTAAAAGTGTGCAGGGAAGACCAAGTCGCTGCCTTACAGATCTGATCAACAGAAGCCTCGTTCTTGAAGGCCCATGTGGAAGCCACAGCCCTA
>NW_026512160.1:562908-604363 GCF_027579735.1 Bombina bombina
TTAACATCCTCCCGCTGGCAGTTGAAAGGGCACATCGTATAGGGCCATTAAAAAATCAGGCTACTGTTGTATACCCAGCCAAAATAAGAATATTTTCGGAAAGCGAAACCATGACTATGAGCGACCCCAGGGAGGTCAGAGAATTTGCACATAAAAAAGGTATTACCGTGTAAAGATAGAATACATATTGTATATTGATTTATGTTATTTATAATTATAATTATGATGCTGATAGGTGGCAATGTTAACCCAGCCGAGGGTTTTCTTTCTTTTCCTTTTTTTTTTTTTTCTCTTCTTCTGCTTTCCGTTTTCTCTTTCCCTCGCGTGCTTTCCCCCTCACAACACGCTACTGGACATACTCCCACGACATAGGTTTAAATAAGACCCCATCTTAATTTAGCTTCGTGGAACGTTGGTGGCATTACGTCACCGCAAAAACGAAAAAAAATCTTATCACAACTTAAACGCTACAAGCCAGATATAGTCTTCCTACAGGAGACTCACCTGAGGGAAGCGGAACTTTTGAAACTTAAGATGGGATGGGTAGGGGAGGTCAAAGGGACTTCATGTCAGAATAGGAAGAAGGGGGTAGCATTCCTTATTAATAAAAATCTTCAATATAAGATAATAGATCTAGTATTGGACCCAGAGGATCGATATATGATCCTACAAATCTTAATCAATGGCATAGTCTTCAACCTATGTAATCTTTATGCCCCCAATAAAATACACCGAGCATTCTGGGACAAATTACAGACCCTTCTCTTTAATTTATACGCAAAGAACCTTGTTATAGCTGGCGATTTTAATTTAACTATATTCCCGACGCTAGATAGACTTAAACCAGCCCTAAATAGAAATAGCAAACAAGAATCAAAAATATTTAAAAATGTTATGAATTTCCTACATATGAAAGATATATGGAGGATACAGAACCCTGACATAAGGCATTTCACATGCGAGTCACATTCATATCAAACAATGTCAAGGATAGACTATTTTCTTGTAGCTGAAAATATGCTGGGGTTAGACATGTTAGCAGACATAAAAGAGGTGGTTATTTCAGATCATGCGATCCTCACTTTAAAGATCACATTAAGGAATACACCAGAAGGCACTAATAACAGGCTATTTTTCCCTAGATATTTGTCGGAGAATGTTAAGTTTAAAGCATGGTTGAGATTAAAATGGCAGGAATTTTTTGAAATAAATTCTTCCCCGTCTATTCAGGCAGAAACCCTGTGGGAATCTTTTAAAGCCGTAATCAGGGGGGAAATTAAGGCCTACTTAGTAATTAAAAAACAGAATTTATGTTTACCTGATAAATTTCTTTCTCCAACGGTGTGTCCGGTCCACGGCGTCATCCTTACTTGTGGGATATTCTCTTCCCCAACAGGAAATGGCAAAGAGCCCAGCAAAGCTGGTCACATGATCCCTCCTAGGCTCCGCCTACCCCAGTCATTCGACCGACGTTAAGGAGGAATATTTGCATAGGAGAAACCATATGGTACCGTGGTGACTGTAGTTAAAGAAAATAAAATATCAGACCTGATTAAAAAAAAACCAGGGCGGGCCGTGGACCGGACACACCGTTGGAGAAAGAAATTTATCAGGTAAACATAAATTCTGTTTTCTCCAACATAGGTGTGTCCGGTCCACGGCGTCATCCTTACTTGTGGGAACCAATACCAAAGCTTTAGGACACGGATGAAGGGAGGGAGCAAATCAGGTCACCTAAATGGAAGGCACCACGGCTTGCAAAACCTTTCTCCCAAAAATAGCCTCAGAAGAAGCAAAAGTATCAAACTTGTAAAATTTGGTAAAAGTGTGCAGTGAAGACCAAGTCGCTGCCCTACATATCTGATCAACAGAAGCCTCGTTCTTGAAGGCCCATGTGGAAGCCACAGCCCTAGTGGAATGAGCTGTGATTCTTTCGGGAGGCTGCCGTCCGGCAGTCTCGTAAGCCAATCTGATGATGCTTTTAATCCAAAAAGAGAGAGAGGTAGAAGTTGCTTTTTGACCTCTCCTTTTACCTGAATAAACAACAAACAAGGAAGATGTTTGTCTAAAATCCTTTGTAGCATCTAAATAGAATTTTAGAGCGCGAACAACATCCAAATTGTGCAACAAACGTTCCTTCTTTGAAACTGGTTTTGGACACAGAGAAGGTACGATAATCTCCTGGTTAATGTTTTTGTTAGAAACAACTTTTGGAAGAAAACCAGGTTTAGTACGTAAAACCACCTTATCTGCATGGAACACCAGATAAGGAGGAGAACACTGCAGAGCAGATAATTCTGAGACTCTTCTAGCAGAAGAAATCGCAACTAAAAACAAAACTTTCCAAGATAATAACTTAATATCAACGGAATGTAAGGGTTCAAACGGAACCCCCTGAAGAACTGAAAGAACTAAATTGAGACTCCAAGGAGGAGTCAAAGGTTTGTAAACAGGCTTGATTCTAACCAGAGCCTGAACAAAGGCTTGAACATCTGGCACAGCTGCCAGCTTTTTGTGAAGTAATACCGACAAGGCAGAAATCTGTCCCTTCAGGGAACTTGCCGATAATCCTTTTTCCAATCCTTCTTGAAGGAAGGATAGAATCCTAGGAATCTTAACCTTGTCCCAAGGGAATCCTTTAGATTCACACCAACAGATATATTTTTTCCAAATTTTGTGGTAAATCTTTCTAGTCACAGGCTTTCTGGCCTGAACAAGAGTATCGATCACAGAATCTGAGAACCCTCGCTTCGATAAAATCAAGCGTTCAATCTCCACGCAGTCAGCTGGAGTGAAACCAGATTCGGATGTTCGAACGGACCCTGAACAAGAAGGTCTCGTCTCAAAGGTAGCTTCCAAGGTGGAGCCGATGACATATTCACCAGATCTGCATACCAAGTCCTGCGTGGCCACGCAGGAGCTATCAAAATCACCGACGCCCTCTCCTGCTTGATCCTGGCTATCAGCCTGGGGATGAGAGGAAATGGCGGGAACACATAAGCTAGTTTGAAGGTCCAAGGTGCTACTAGTGCATCCACTAGAGCCGCCTTCGGATCCCTGGATCTGGCCCCGTAGCAAGGAACTTTGAAGTTCTGACGAGAGGCCATCAGATCCATGTCTGGAATGCCCCACAGGTGAGTGACTTGGGCAAAGATTTCCGGATGGAGTTCCCACTCCCCCGGATGCAATGTCTGACGACTCAGAAAATCCGCTTCCCAATTTTCCACTCCTGGGATGTGGATAGCAGACAGGTGGCAGGAGTGAGACTCCGCCCAAAGAATAATTTTGGTTACTTCTTCCATCGCTAGGGAACTCCTTGTTCCCCCCTGATGGTTGATGTACGCAACAGTCGTCATGTTGTCTGATTGAAACCGAATGAACCTGGTCCTCGCAAGCTGGGGCCAGGCCTGGAGCGCATTGAATATCGCTCTCAGTTCCAGAATATTTATCGGTAGAAGAGATTCTTCCCGAGACCAAAGACCCTGAGCTTTCAGGGATCCCCAGACCGCGCCCCAGCCTATCAGACTGGCGTCGGTCGTGACAATGACCCACTCTGGTCTGTGGAACATCATCCCTTGAGACAGATTGTCCAGGGACAGCCACCAACGGAGTGAGTCTCTGGTCTTCTGATTTACTTGTATCTTCGGAGACAAGTCTGTATAGTCCCCATTCCACTGACTGAGCATGCACAGTTGTAATGGTCTTAGATGAATGCGCGCAAAAGGAACTATGTCCATCGCCGCCACCATCAACCCGATCACTTCCATGCACTGAGCTATGGAAGGAAGAGGAACGGAATGAAGTATCCGACAAGAGTCCAGAAGCTTTGTTTTTCTGGCCTCTGTTAGAAAGATCCTCATTTCTAAGGAGTCTATAATTGTTCCCAAGAAGGGAACCCTTGTTGACGGGGATAGAGAACTCTTTTCCACGTTCACTTTCCAGCCGTGAGATCTGAGAAAGGCCAGGACAATGTCCGTGTGAGCCTTTGCTTGAGGAAGGGACGACGCTTGAATCAGAATGTCGTCCAGGTAAGGTACTACTGCAATGCCCCTTGGTCTTAGCACCGCTAGAAGGGACCCTAGTACCTTTGTGAAAATCCTTGGAGCAGTGGCTAATCCGAAAGGAAGCGCCACGAACTGGTAATGTTTGTCCAGGAATGCAAACCTTAGGAACCGATGATGTTCCTTGTGGATAGGAATATGTAGATACGCATCCTTTAAATCCACCGTGGTCATGAATTGACCTTCCTGGATGGAAGGAAGGATAGTTCGAATGGTTTCCATCTTGAACGATGGGACCTTGAGAAATTTGTTTAAGATCTTGAGATCTAGGATTGGTCTGAACGTTCCCTCTTTTTTGGGAACTATGAACAGATTGGAGTAGAACCCCATCCCTTGTTCTCTTAATGGAACAGGATGAATCACTCCCATTTTTAACAGGTCTTCTACACAATGTAAGAACGCCTGTCTTTTTATGTGGTCTGAAGACAACTGCGACCTGTGGAACCTCCCCCTTGGGGGAAGTCCCTTGAATTCCAGAAGATAACCCTGGGAGACTATTTCTAGCGCCCAAGGATCCAGAACATCTCTTGCCCAAGCCTGAGCGAAGAGAGAGAGTCTGCCCCCCACCAGATCCGGTCCCGGATCGGGGGCCAATATTTCATGCTGTCTTGGTAGCAGTGGCAGGTTTCTTGGCCTGCTTTCCCTTGTTCCAGCCTTGCATTGGTCTCCAAGCTGGCTTGGCCTGAGAAGAATTACCCTCTTGCTTAGAGGACGTAGCACCTTGGGCTGGTCCGTTTTTACGAAAGGGACGAAAATTAGGTCTATTTTTTGCCTTGAAAGGCCGATCCTGAGGAAGGGCGTGGCCCTTACCCCCAGTGATATCAGAGATAATCTCTTTCAAGTCAGGACCAAACAACGTTTTCCCCTTGAAAGGAATGTTTAGTAGCTTGTTCTTGGAAGACGCATCAGCCGACCAAGATTTCAACCAAAGCGCTCTGCGCGCCACAATAGCAAACCCAGAGTTCTTAGCCGCTAACTTAGCCAATTGCAAAGAGGCGTCTAGAGTGAAAGAATTAGCCAATTTGAGAGCATTGATTCTGTCCATAATCTCCTCATAAGGAGGAGAGTCACTATCGAGCACCTTAAGCAGTTCATCAAACCAGAAATATGCGGCAGTAGTGACAGGGACAATGCATGAAATGGGTTGTAGAAGGTAACCCTGCTGAACAAACATCTTTTTAAGCAAACCTTCTAATTTTTTATCCATAGGATCTTTGAAAGCACAACTATCCTCTATGGGAATAGTGGTGCGTTTGTTTAAAGTAGAAACCGCTCCCTCGACCTTGGGGACTGACTGCCATAAGTCCTTTCTAGGGTCGACCATAGGAAACAATTTTTTAAATATGGGGGGAGGGACGAAAGGAATACCGGGCCTTTCCCATTCTTTATTAACAATGTCCGCCACCCGCTTGGGTATAGGAAAAGCTTCTGGGAGCCCCGGCACCTCTAAGAACTTGTCCATTTTACATAGTTTCTCTGGGATGACTAAATTTTCACAATCATCCAGAGTGGATAATACCTCCTTAAGCAAAATGCGGAGATGTTCCAATTTAAATTTAAATGTAATCACATCAGATTCAGCCTGCTGAGAAATGTTCCCTAAATCAGTAATTTCTCCCTCAGACAAAACCTCCCTGGCCCCCTCAGATTGGGTTAGGGGCCCTTCAGAGATATTAATATCAGCGTCGTCATGCTCTTCAGTAACTAAAACAGAGCAGCCACGCTTACGCTGACAAGGGTTCATTTTGGCTAAAATGTTTTTGACAGAATTATCCATTACAGCCGTTAATTGTTGCATAGTAAGGAGTATTGGCGCGCTAGATGTACTAGGGGCCTCCTGAGTGGGCAAGACTCGTGTAGACGAAGGAGGGAATGATGCAGTACCATGCTTACTCCCCTCACTTGAGGAATCATCTTGGGCATCATTGTCATTATCACATAAATCACATTTATTTAAATGAATAGGAATTCTGGCTTCCCCACATTCAGAACACAGTCTATCTGGTAGCTCAGACATGTTAAACAGGCATAAACTTGATCAGAAAGTACAAAAAACGTTTTAAAATAAAACCGTTACTGTCACTTTAAATTTTAAACTGAACACACTTTATTACTGCAATTGCGAAAAAACATGAAGGAATTGTTCAAAATTCACCAAATTTTCACCACAGCGTCTTAAAGCTTTGAAAATATTGCACACCAATTTTGGAAGCTTTAACCCTTAAAATAACGGAACCGGAGCCGTTTTAAGCTTTAACCCCTTTACAGTCCCTGGTATCTGCTTTGCTGAGACCCAACCAAACCCAAAGGGGAATACGATACCAAATGACGCCTTCAGAAGTCCTTTATAAGTATCAGAGCTCCTCTCACATGCGACTGCATGCCATGCCTCTCAAAAACAAGTGCGCAACACCGGCGCGAAAATGAGACTCTGCCTATGCTTTGGGAAAGCCCCTAAAGAATAAGGTGTCTAAAACAGTGCCTGCCGATATTATTATATCAAAATACCCAGATAAAATGATTCCTCAAGGCTAAATATGTGTTAATAATCAATCGATTTAGCCCAGAAAAGGTCTACAGTTTAAATAAGCCCTTGTGAAGCCCTTATTTACAATCGTAATAAACATGGCTTACCGGATCCCATAGGGAAAATGACAGCTTCCAGCATTACATCGTCTTGTTAGAATGTGTCATACCTCAAGCAGTAAGAGACTGCACTCTGTTCCCCCAACTGAAGTTAATTGCTCTCAACAGTCCTGTGTGGAACAGCCATGGATTTTAGTTACGGTTGCTAAAATCATTTTCCTCATACAAACAGAATTCTTCATCTCTTTTCTGTTTCTGAGTAAATAGTACGTACCAGCACTATTTGAAAATAACAAACTCTTGATTGAATAATGAAAAACTACAGTTAAACACTAAAAAACTCTAAGCCATCTCCGTGGAGATGTTGCCTGTACAACGGCAAAGAGAATGACTGGGGTAGGCGGAGCCTAGGAGGGATCATGTGACCAGCTTTGCTGGGCTCTTTGCCATTTCCTGTTGGGGAAGAGAATATCCCACAAGTAAGGATGACGCCGTGGACCGGACACACCTATGTTGGAGAAAAAAGATCATGACAAAGAATGATATACATTTAGCGAACCCATTGCGCAACGCCTATAACTCATATGTTAGTGATCCCTCACAAAAATTTTGGCAGATCTACCAACACCGTAAAAAGGAAAGAGAAACCTTCCTTACACAAAGGGCTGCATTAGACACCCTCAGAACTAGATCATTCTTTTATAGACATGGGGGGAAAGCCGGGAAATTTCTAGCAGGCCTTACTAAAGCCAAAAATAAGAAAGTCATGATTGAGGCTCTTATTACTCCCTCAGGTAGAATTACTAAACCTAATGAAATTACTAATTATGTTTCAGAATACTTTCAAGAGCTCTATGCAAAAGACAAAACAGATCAGGCTGCTAAATATAAATTCTGGCAAAATATTCAAACCTCAAAACTAAATATAGATCAACAAGAGGCGCTAAACGCCCCTATTACCCATAACGAAGTAATAAAGGCAATAAAAAAAACAGCAACAAATAAAGCGGTAGGCCAGAACCAGATTACCATAGAGCTCTATAAAATTCTGTCAGAAGATATAGTACAGACACTAGTACTACTTTTTAACAGTTACTACTCCGATGCTAAACCCCCCTCTAGATATTTCTCAGCCTCGCAAATAGTTCTAATTCTAAAAAAAAATAAAGACCCGGAACTGATCAGCTCATATAGGCCGATTTCTCTTTTAAACAGTGATTACAAAATATTAATGAGTATACTTGCTGAAAGACTTAAGCTAATAATAGGCCCCCTCATACATAAAGATCAGGTTGGTTTTATGCCTGGGCGGAATGCAACACGTAATCTGAGGAGGCTCCAATTGATATTAAATAATTTTTTCTCAGAAAAGAACGGTCCATTAGAACCACCTGATGCTGCAATAATATCAATTGATGCCGAGAAGGCCTTCGACTCCATTTCCTGGGATCATCTATTTTCCACTCTTCCTAGGTATGGAGTCGAGGGTACCTTTCTAAACTTTGTCAAATTAATCTATAAATCTTCTAACACCTCTATTTTGATTAATAATTCTCATACCTCGAATTTCCCACTTCTTAAAGGCTCGAGACAGGGCTGTCCACTCTCCCCCTACCTTTTTAACTTAGCGCTTGAACCTTTAGTAATATATATAAGAAAAGAAATAGAGGGGATCAAAATAGGGAAGAGGAGAATTACTACCTTACTGTACGCCGACGACCTTTTAGTTTTGACAGCCAATACAGCGAGTAATATACCAATATTAACACAGATTCTTCAAGAATTTAGCAGCTTCTCTGGGTATAAAGTTAATATGCTAAAATCAGAGATCTTCTGGCTCAAAAAACTCAAAGACTCGGCGCAGGCTTATTACTTTAAAGGAAGCAAATTCCACTTTTGTTTACCTGGGGATAACGTTGTCATTGGATAGTAAGGAATGGTATGACAAATTATAAACCAATTATTACTAAAATTAAACGTGATATAGGAAATTGGGCCAAATTCTACCTTACGTTATCTGGCAAAATTAATTTGTTTAAAATGGTGACGTTCCCCAAAATTTTACATTTGATGCAAAATCTCCCAATTATAATAAAACAAGCAGACATAAAAATAATCAAGCACCTAATCACACAATTCATATGGGGCGGGAAAAGAAAGGCCATTGCATATAATAAACTAGTATTACCCAGACATGACGGAGGATTAGGATTGCCAGATAGAGTTTTATAATCTAGTGTGTATTTCTAAAATAGCTCTGGACTGGCTAACAGGGCCAGATTATTACACAGATTTAGCTACAGAAGAAGCGTTTGTTCAGCCATATTCCTTGAAGGCCTTGCTTCATTGTATCCCTGATAAATGTCCAAGGAAAATTAAGAAGATGCCAGTTATCTATAATGTAATTCAGGCCTGGTATAAATTATCTAAAAAGTTAAATTGTTCTCATCGTTATTCTAAACTTCTGACTATAACAGGTAACCCAAACTTTACACCAGCTTTAAACTCAAAAATCTTCAATGATTGGGCAAAAAAGGGTTTAAGATATATAGAACAGTTAAGGGACCCCGCTACTGGAGTTTGCCGATCAATGCAAGAGTTAATCGCAGAATATGGAATCTCTAATAAGGATTTCTTTTCCTTTTTTCAGATACGGAACTTCTTACAGGTCCTGTTACAGGACACACGAGAGGTCACAATTTTTGAAATAGTAGAGCCCGCATTTATACTTTTTAAAGCAGGGAAATATAACATAACTACATTATACAAATTAGCTTTGAATCGGAGAGGCTTGGATAATGTTAATAAATTAGCAGTCTGGTGGAAAGTCTCAGTTGATACCATACATAAAAGCTATAGGCGTGCAGATGCATCAACACTTGCTGCTGCCTGGAGAGAATCACATACGAAAATCATCAACCACATTTATATCACATCGCATATGAAAGCATCGTGGGGTAACTTAGGTTCTCTTTGTCCTAAATGTAGACAAGCTAAAGCGGATATAATACATTACTTTTGGGGATGCCCCAAGGTCAGGAAATTTTGGAATAAGATTAATTTTTGGACGAATAAAATTAATAAAGACTACGTCCAATTAAATGAAGATCATATCTTCTTCTTTATAGATTTCCATAAAGAAGGATTGAATAAATACTTAACATATTTAAATACGGTAATAATGACAGCTAGGCTGTTGATCCTTAAATATTGGAAATCGTTTAAAGCTCCTACTCTGTCAGAATTTATTCAAAAACTTAAAAACCAACTCATAATGGAACAAATGGATAACTCGATAAATTCGGAGGCACAAGTTAAACACTTTTTAACCAAATGGAAGAATGTAATTAACAGTATGCCTAAAGAAATCCAACTGATACTTATTTCACCCTTTAGAGGTACAGAATCTTTAGAATTGGCCCTACTGAGTAATGAATTTCCGGATCTACAGCCGAATTAACGCTATTTCACCGGAAGTTTATTAGTAGCCTGAGTGATGGGGGGAAGCAACTCGAGGGAAAGTCAAATTTTGTCAATTTTTTTTTTCTTTTTCTTTCTTTTTCTCTTTTTTTCTTTTCTCGTTCTTTTGAGAAATCAAAATGACAAAAACTACCAACATATGGTGTGGGAACAAGTTACTATGAGAAATATAGAAATTCAGGATTCAAGTGTGAATTTATTATTTACATGACTAAATGTAAATTTGGAACCCTGTAGAAGAGCGACCTTAATTTATGTATTGGCGCTTCTTCCTTGATGATGTTATTGGTCTTCTTTGTTTTTTTTGTATGTCTCGCTTCTCATAATATTGTCTTACAAATGTGTTGGTTACAAATAAATAAAAAAATAAATAAAAAAAAAAAGAAATAAATTTATCAGGTAAGCATAAATTCTGTTTTCTCTTGTAAGGTGTATCCAGTCCACGGATTCATCCTTTACTTGTGGGATACCAATACCAAAGCTTTAGGACACGGATGAAGGGAGGGAACAAGATAGGTACCTTAAACGGAAGGCACCACTGCTTGTAAAACCTTTCTCCCAAAAATAGCCTCCGAAGAAGCAAAAGTATAGAATTTGGAAAATTTGGAAAAAGTATGCAGCGAAGACCAAGTCGCTGCCTTACAAATCTGTTCAACAGAAGCCTCATTTTTAAAAGCCCATGTGGAAGCCACTGCTCTGGTAGAATGAGCACGAATTGTTTCAGGAGGCTGCTGGCCAGCAGTCTCATAGGCCAAACGGATGATGCTTTTCAGCCAAAAGGAAAGAGAGGTAGCGGTCGCCTTCTGACCTCTCCTCTTACCAGAATAGATAACAAACAAAGAAGTTGTTTGTCTGAAATCCTTAGTTGCTTGTAAAAAGAACTTTAAAGCACAAACCACATCAAGATTGTGTAACAGACGTTCCTTCTTCGACAAAGGATTAGGACAAAGAGAAGGAACAACAATTTCCTGATTAATATTCTTATCAGACAAAACCTTAGGAAGAAAACCGGGTTTGGTACGCAAAACTACCTTATCTGCATGGAACACCAGTTAAAGTGAATCACACTGTAGAGCAGATAACTCTGAAACTCTTCGTGCAGAAGAGATAGCTTTTCGCCAAATATTATGGTAGATTTTCCTGGTGACAGGCTTTCTAGCCTGAATTAGGGTATCAATAACCGACTCAGAGAAACCACGCTTTGATAGAATTAGGCGTTCAATCTCCAAGCAGTCAGACGCAGAGAAATTAGATTTGGATGTTTGAAAGGACCTTGTATTAGAAGATCCTGCCTCATTGGTAGTGTCCACGGTGGCACAGATGACATGTCCACTACCAGGTCCTGCGTGGCCACGCAGGCGCTATTAGAATCCCCGAAGCCCTCTCCTGCTTGATTCTGGCAACCAGACGAGGGAGGAGAGGAAACGGTGGAAAAACATAGGCCAGATTGAAGGACCAAGGCGCTGCTAGAGCATCTATCAGCACCGCCTGGGGATCCCGGGACCCGGACCCGTAAAGAGGAAGCTTGGTATTCTGAGGGGACGCCATCAGATCCAATTCTGGAGTGCCCCATAGCTGAGTCAGCTGGGCAAATACCTCCGGGTGGCGTTCCCACTCCCCCGGGTGAAAAGTCTGACGACTTAGAAAATCCGCCTCCCAGTTTCCTGGGATGTGAATTGCTGAGAGATGGCAAGAGTGATCCTCCGCCCATCTGATTATTTTGGTTACTTCCATCATTGCTAGAGAACTCCTTGTTCCGCCTTGATGATTGACGTAAGCTACAGTCGTGATATTGTCCAACTGAAATCTGATGAATTTGGCCGCAGCTAGCTGAGGCCATGCCTGAAGCGCGTTGAATATCGCCCTCAGTTCCAGAATGTTTATCGGGAGAAGAGCTTCTTCCCGAGACCATAAGCCCTGAGCTTTCAGGGAGTCCCAGACTGCACCCCAGCCTAACAGACTGGCGTCGGTCGTTACGATGATCCACTCTGGTCTCCGGAAACACATTCCCTGAGACAGGTGATCCTGAGACAACCACCAGAGAAGAGAATCTCTGGTCCCCTGGTCCAACTGTATTTGAGGAGACAAATCTGCATAATCCCCATTCCACTGTTTGAGCATGCATAATTGCAGTGGTCTGAGGTGTATCCGTGCAAAAGGGACTATGTCCATTGCCGCTACCATTAGTCCGATTGTCTCCATGCACTGAGCTACAGATGGCCGAGGAATGGAATGAAGAGCTCGGCAAGTACTTAAGAGTTTTAACTTTCTGACCTCCGTCAGAAATATTTTCATTTCTACCAAGTCTATTAGGGTTCCTAGGAAGGGAACTCTTGTGAGGGGGGAGAGAGAACTCTTTTTGATGTTCACCTTCCACCCGTGAGACCTCAGAAAGGCCACTACAATTTCCGTGTGAGACTTGGCTCTTTGGAAAGTCGACGCCTGAATTAAGATGTAATCTAGATAAGGCGCCACTGCTATGCCCCGCGGTCTTAGTACCGCCAGGAGGGACCCTAGCACCTTTGTGAAAATTCTGGGAGCAGTGGCCAACCCGAAAGGAAGAGCCACAAACTGATAATGCTTGTCCAGAAAGGCGAATCTGAGAAACTGGTGATGATCTTTGTGGATAGGAATGTGCAGATACGCATCCTTTAGATCCACGGTAGCCTGAAAGAAACCCAAAGGAACCTTCAAAGTGTCTCAAAAAACTAAATTTTTCAATAAAAAAACGTTTGCCATTAAGTAGTGTCAACCAGCATAAACTAGCCCTGTTCTGTAAGCTTGCAATTCCATACTTAGTCTCTGAATACAGCTTACCCTTCCCTCATGGGGATATTATCAGTCTTTTCTAGCATTATCACAGTCTTGTCTAGAAATAAATGACTGAACATACCTTTGTTGCAGCCTAACCTGCAAACCGTTCCCCCCAACTGAAGTTTTCTTGTACTCCTCAGTCCTTTGTGGGAACAGCAGTGGATCTTAGTTACAACATGCTAAAATCATCTTCCTCCCTGCAGAAATCTTCATCTCCTTTCTGCTAGAGAGTAAATAGTACACACCGGCACCATTTAAAATAACAAACTTTTGCTTGTAGAAAATAAAAAACTACATTTCTAACACCACATTCACTTTACACTTCTGATTGCTTAGAGCCGGCAAAGAGAATGACTGGGGGGTGGAGCTAGAGGGGGAGCTATATGGACAGCTCTGCTGTGTGCTCTCTTTGCCACTTCCTGTTGGGAAGGAGAATATCCCACAAGTAAAGGATGAATCCGTGGACTGGATACACCTTACAAGAGAAAAGGACCTTGTTCCAGCAGATCCCTGTGACAAGGTAACTTCCACAGAAGAGAAGATGACATCCACACCAGGTCCACAAACCACATCTTTTGCAGCCACGATGGAGCAGTCAGTATCACTGATGCCTGCTCATGCTTGATGCGAGGCTACTACACGAGGAAGTGGTAACAGCAGGACAAGGTAAATTAGACTGAACCTCCAAGGCACTGATATTGCATCTGTTAGCTCCGCCTGAGGATCCCTGGACCTCGACCAATATCTGGTTAGCTTGGTATTGAGACGAGACGCCATGAGATCTATCTCCGCAAACACTTCGGGATGGAGAGACCATTCCCCCGGATGAAAGTATTGTCTGCTGAGAAAATCCGCTTCCCAGTTGTCCACACCCGGAATGTGGATCGCTGACAGCGAACAGCTGTGGGCCTTTTACACTCCAGAATTCGAGATATCTCCCTCATTGCAAGGGAACTTCTCGTTCCCCCCTGATGGTTGATGTAAGCCACCAAGGTTATATTGTCTGATTGGAATCTGATAAACCGGGACTAACCCAGAAGGGGCCAAGACTTTAGAGCATTGAAGATTGCTTGAAGTTCCAGAATGTTGATCAGGAAGGAGCGTTCCTCCTGAGAACACAGGCCCTGTGCCTTCTTGGCACCCCAAACAGCTCCCCATCCTAAAAGACTTGCATCCGTAGTCACAATCTCCCAGGATCGTCTTTAGAAGGATGTCCCTCGGGACAGATGATCTGGACAGAGCCACCAAGAGAGTGATTCTCTCGACCGGTTGTCCAGAGAGATCTGTTGAGACAGATAAAAATAATCGCAGTTCCGGGGGGGAGCAATGACAACCGCATATCAACGCATGACAGTTTTGCCCAGACAGCAGCAACAACTAAGATTCGTCATGAGACAGTGCCCTGGGACCCGTTTACCATCCAGTCCTGTTCCGGTCACAACGAGGGGAGAGAACCCTTGTTGGGAATTCTGTTTGCCCAGGGTCTCGACTCCAGGAGGATAAGAGCCATTCCGGGCGACGGTGGATTACTGAACCCCACCCTGAAACAGCGGTCTCTAGCAATTGAGAAAGCCCTTTACATGTTACACGAGCCGCGGAACAGGGCCCCATCCACAAGTGAGTCGTTCTTGAAAGACCTCATAGAACTGTCTTTGTCTCCCAGATCAGGTGTGGAGTAATTTGTTATTCGGCTCACTAGAAGCCGTTCAGCCACTTGGTGATACTCTTCTATTGACTCCCACAACCTGGGACATGGTACTCCTAAACCCACGTTCCAAATATAAGTATCCTGTTTATTTCATCTATATATGCTTTTGTTAGTAGCACAGGTTACAGAACCAGAACTCTGTTCTTCAGATGGTCTATATCCCTGTGGTTATTCCCGTATACTCAGACTTATGATGACTTCTTGGTCTGATGCAAAGTTTGAGGGATATGCTGTTTTACCGGGGATTTTAGTTCTTGGGGTCTGTGGTAAATTGTAGTTGCCGTAACAAATTACTGATATATATTCCATGTTTTTGTTATCTCCTAATAGCTGTTACTTACTAAACTTGTTTTCACTGAAATGTGATAGATCTTTATGATGTAATATAGATGTTAAGGCGCTCTACAGCTGTTACTGACTCATTTTACCCATATATTTGTCTAAGCTCACTTGCAATTATTTACTAAGCATGTTTTTGCTAGTGTGATAGCCCCTTATGAAGTAATATAGTTGTTAAAGCACTCTACAGCTGCCACTGAATTATTATACCCATATATATGATTAAGCTCGTTATCTACTCAGGGCTCTAGCATTTGGCTAACCTCCTAATTCCTGCATTAAAGTTGGTACGTTTGTGAGGTGTCTAGAACTGATCCCCATGAGTGTAAATTCGTCCTATTTATTATACTTTATACAGCAGATCTGTTTGTTGGTCCCTAGAGACTCTGATCATCTATATATAAGTTTAACAAACAGAGTGAGCTAGATGGAAAGTTGAGGAGACAGTCCACGATAACATAGGCCCAAAAGCGCATATTGTACTACTTATCTCTAACATTGTTATTGCCTAGCTTACTTTATAGTTATTAGCATTTTTATCTTACTATGGGGATAACAATTTGTATGTTATGATTGCACGGTTGAAGTATAATCTTGGTACTCATCTCTAATATAGTATGGCTTGATTAGCAATGTTTAATATCTCTGCTACAATTGGTATTTCCTAATGCATTTCATAGTCACGGGGTAATAGCAATTGTTTTGTTTTTATTCTATAGTCAAAGTACCTTGTACTATTCATTTCTGAACGCATGCATATTTTCCTTACTTTAGGTCTAAAAGAGACCTTCTCAAAGAAAATCCTCTCCTATTATAACGTTAATTATATTGGAGGTCCAAAAGTGGCCTTATCTGTTTTAAGGGGGTAACAAAATCAGGGTTTGAACTAGTTATTATCTGTGACACATTTAAAAGCAATTGTTTAGACTACAGATTTTATTCATGTGGTTTATACATCCGTCATAATGTCTGTATTTACTTGTACTTAATGTAATTGAGTTTGATGCCCACGTGAGCTATGTATTGAATATACCTTTATGTGTATGCATCTTTAACCCTTAATAAAAATTATTTTAAAAAAAACAAAAACAATAATTGCCGTTCCACTGTCTCAGCATGCACAGTTGCATCAGTCTGAGACGGAACCTGGCAAAGGGAATGATGTCCCTGCTGGACACCTTGAGACCAATAACCTCCATACACTGAGCCACAGAGGGCCTTAAGGAGGTCCGGAAGGCAAGAGATGCCGAAGCAAGCTTGCAACGTCTCTGGTCTGTTAGAAATAACCTCATGGATATGGAGTCTATTATAGTACCCAGGAATTCTACCCTGGTGCTCGGAATAGGAGAACTCTTTTCTATGTTAATCTTCTATCCATGAGATCCAAGAAGAGAGAGAAGAGATTTTGAATGGTCCTCCACCAGACGAAAAGAGTATCGTCCAAGTAGGGAACTACTGCTATACCCCGGGTTCTGGTAACGGCTAGAAGAGCCCCTAGAACCTTCGTAAAAATTCATGGAGCAGTAGCTAGACCAAACAGAAGTGCGATGAACTGGTCCAGGAAGGCAAACCTTAGGAACTAGAAGTGGTCCTTGTGGATTGGAACGTGAAGGTAAGCATCCTTCAGATCTATAGTGGTCATGAACTATCCTTACTGAACTAAGGGAAGGATGGACTTTATCATCTCCATCTTTAACGAGGGGACGTTTTGGTCGTGTCTGACCAGCAGCAGTGATGGCTGCTTTTTTACTTGGCTGAGCAATTGAGCTGATAAATCCGCTATTTATCACTCAGAAGATTTGTAGTCTGAGTAAATTCCTAGCATTGAAGCAAAGTTAAAGAGACGCTGAACAGACTACACAACTTTTCAGAGAGATTCCAGCCCGGAACACCTTAATTGATGAAGTGCAGAGCAGAGGTCATATAATGGCCTAGGCCTTCATTTCGCCCTCCCTATATTTCTGTTGACGCAGGATTAACAGCTGTATATGCTGTATACTTTTCAACCACCAATACCAATATACCGCAAGATATAGTAAACACTGAGAACTTTCGGTAGCTGATGGAGCCGAGTTTCATGACCATGCTAAAGGAGGTAGATCGACTATTTCAGGATCACCTTGTACGGCTCACGGAGACCCTGCATTCTGAATGGAGAAGTGCTCGCAAAAGGGACGCACCGAGAATACTGCCGGCACTAGAGGACAAATCAGCCCAGAAAGATGATTCCCATTACATGGAACCTGCTGTTGCGGAGAAAATGTGCAAGGTAGATTGGGCAGTGACAACCCTACTGAGCAATGACAACCGCATATCGACGCATGACAGTTTTGCCCAGACAGCAGCAACAACTAAGATTCGTCATGAGACAGTGCCCTGGGACCCGTTTACCATCCAGTCCTGTTCCGGTCACAACGAGGGGAGAGAACCCTTGTTGGGAATTCTGTTTGCCCAGGGTCTCGACTCCAGGAGGATAAGAGCCATTCCGGGCGACGGTGGATTACTGAACCCCACCCTGAAACAGCGGTCTCTAGCAATTGAGAAAGCCCTTTACATGTTACACGAGCCGCGGAACAGGGCCCCATCCACACCTGAGTCGTTCTTGAAAGACCTCATAGAACTGTCTTTGTCTCCCAGATCAGGTGTGGAGTAATTTGTTATTCGGCTCACTAGAAGCCGTTCAGCCACTTGGTGATACTCTTCTATTGACTCCCACAACCTGGGACATGGTACTCCTAAACCCACGTTCCAAATATAAGTATCCTGTTTATTTCATCTATATATGCTTTTGTTAGTAGCACAGGTTACAGAACCAGAACTCTGTTCTTCAGATGGTCTATATCCCTGTGGTTATTCCCGTATACTCAGACTTATGATGACTTCTTGGTCTGATGCAAAGTTTGAGGGATATGCTGTTTTACCGGGGATTTTAGTTCTTGGGGTCTGTGGTAAATTGTAGTTGCCGTAACAAATTACTGATATATATTCCATGTTTTTGTTATCTCCTAATAGCTGTTACTTACTAAACTTGTTTTCACTGAAATGTGATAGATCTTTATGATGTAATATAGATGTTAAGGCGCTCTACAGCTGTTACTGACTCATTTTACCCATATATTTGTCTAAGCTCACTTGCAATTATTTACTAAGCATGTTTTTGCTAGTGTGATAGCCCCTTATGAAGTAATATAGTTGTTAAAGCACTCTACAGCTGCCACTGAATTATTATACCCATATATATGATTAAGCTCGTTATCTACTCAGGGCTCTAGCATTTGGCTAACCTCCTAATTCCTGCATTAAAGTTGGTACGTTTGTGAGGTGTCTAGAACTGATCCCCATGAGTGCAAATTTGTCCTATTTATTATACTTTATACAGCAGATCTGTTTGTTGGTCCCTAGAGACTCTGATCATCTATATATAAGTTTAACAAACAGAGTGAGCTAGATGGAAAGTTGAGGAGACAGTCCACGATAACATAGGCCCAAAAGCGCATATTGTACTACTTATCTCTAACATTGTTATTGCCTAGCTTACTTTATAGTTATTAGCATTTTTATCTTACTATGGGGATAACAATTTGTATGTTATGATTGCACGGTTGAAGTATAATCTTGGTACTTATCTCTAATATAGTATGGCTTGATTAGCAATGTTTAATATCTCTGCTACAATTGGTATTTCCTAATGCATTTCATAGTCACGGGGTAATAGCAATTGTTTTGTTTTTATTCTATAGTCAAAGTACCTTGTACTATTCATTTCTGAACACATGCATATTTTCCTTACTTTAGGTCTAAAAGAGACCTTCTCAAAGAAAATCCTCTCCTATTATAACGTTAATTATATTGGAGGTCCAAAAGTGGCCTTATCTGTTTTAAGGGGGTAACAAAATCAGGGTTTGAACTAGTTATTATCTGTGACACATTTAAAAGCAATTGTTTAGACTACAGATTTTATTCATGTGGTTTATACATCCGTCATAATGTCTGTATTTACTTGTACTTAATGTAATTGAGTTTGATGCCCACGTGAGCTATGTATTGAATAACATAATTTATGTAAGAACTTACCTGATAAATTCATTTCTTTCATATTAGCAAGAGTCCATGAGCTAGTGACGTATGGGATATACATTCCTACCAGGAGGGGCAAAGTTTCCCAAACCTCAAAATGCCTATAAATACACCCCTCACCACACCCACAATTCAGTTTAACGAATAGCCAAGAAGTGGGGTGATAAAAAAGTGCGAAAGCATATAAAATAAGGAATTGGAATAATTGTGCTTTATACAAAATCATAACCACCACAAAAAAAGGGCGGGCCTCATGGACTCTTGCTAATATGAAAGAAATGAATTTATCAGGTAAGTTCTTACATAAATTATGTTTTCTTTCATGTAATTAGCAAGAGTCCATGAGCTAGTGACGTATGGGATAATGACTACCCAAGATGTGGATCTTTCCACACAAGAGTCACTAGAGAGGGAGGGACAAAATAAAGACAGCCAATTCCTGCTGAAAATAATCCACACCCAAAATAAAGTTTAATGAAAAACATAAGCAGAAGATTCAAACTGAAACCGCTGCCTGAAGTACTTTTCTACCAAAAACTGCTTCAGAAGAAGAAAACACATCAAAATGGTAGAATTTAGTAAAAGTATGCAAAGAGGACCAAGTTGCTGCTTTGCAAATCTGGTCAACCGAAGCTTCATTCCTAAACGCCCAGGAAGTAGAAACTGACCTAGTAGAATGAGCTGTAATTCTCTGAGGCGGAGTTTTACCCGACTCAACATAGGCAAGATGAATTAAAGATTTCAACCAAGATGCCAAAGAAATGGCAGAAGCGTTCTGGCCTTTTCTAGAACCGGAAAAGATAACAAATAGACTAGAAGTCTTACGGAAAGATTTTGTAGCTTCAACATAATATTTCAAAGCTCTAACAACATCCAAAGAATGCAACGATTTCTCCTTAGAATTCTTAGGATTAGGACATAATGAAGGAACCACAATTTCTCTACTAATGTTGTTGGAATTCACAACTTTAGGTAAAAATTCAAAAGAAGTTCGCAACACCGCCTTATCCTGATGAAAAATCAGAAAAGGAGACTCACAAGAAAGAGCAGATAATTCAGAAACTCTTCTGGCAGAAGAGATGGCCAAAAGGAACAAAACTTTCCAAGAAAGTAATTTAATGTCCAATGAATGCATAGGTTCAAACGGAGGAGCTTGAAGAGCTCCCAGAACCAAATTCAAACTCCAAGGAGGAGAAATTGACTTAATGACAGGTTTTATACGAACCAACGCTTGTACAAAACAATGAATATCAGGAAGAATAGCAATCTTTCTGTGAAAAAGAACAGAAAGAGCAGAGATTTGTCCTTTCAAAGAACTTGCGGACAAACCCTTATCTAAACCATCCTGAAGAAACTGTAAAATTCTCAGTATTCTAAAAGAATGCCAAGAAAAATGATGAGAAAGACACCAAGAAATATAAGTCTTCCAGACTCTATAATATATCTCTCTAGATACAGATTTACGAGCCTGTAACATAGTATTAATCACAGAGTCAGAGAAACCTCTTTGACCAAGAATCAAGCGTTCAATCTCCATACCTTTAAATTTAAGGATTTCAGATCCTGATGGAAAAAAGGACCTTGTGACAGAAGGTCTGGTCTTAACGGAAGAGTCCACGGTTGGCAAGAGGCCATCCGGACAAGATCCGCATACCAAAACCTGTGAGGCCATGCCGGAGCTACCAGCAGAACAAACGAGCATTCCTTCAGAATCTTGGAGATTACTCTTGGAAGAAGAACTAGAGGCGGAAAGATATAGGCAGGATGATACTTCCAAGGAAGTGATAATGCATCCACTGCCTCCGCCTGAGGATCCCGGGATCTGGACAGATACCTGGGAAGTTTCTTGTTTAGATGGGACGCCATCAGATCTATTTCTGGAAGTTCCCACATTTGAACAATCTGAAGAAATACCTCTGGGTGAAGAGACCATTCGCCCGGATGCAACGTTTGGCGACTGAGATAATCCGCTTCCCAATTGTCTATACCTGGGATATGAACCGCAGAGATTAGACAGGAGCTGGATTCCGCCCAAACCAAAATTCGAGATACTTCTTTCATAGCCAGAGGACTGTGAGTCCCTCCTTGATGATTGATGTATGCCACAGTTGTGACATTGTCTGTCTGAAAACAAATGAACGATTCTCTCTTCAGAAGAGGCCAAAACTGAAGAGCTCTGAAAATTGCACGGAGTTCCAAAATATTGATCGGTAATCTCACCTCCTGAGATTCCCAAACTCCTTGTGCCGTCAGAGATCCCCACACAGCTCCCCAACCTGTGAGACTTGCATCTGTTGAAATTACAGTCCAGGTCGGAAGCACAAAAGAAGCCCCCTGAATTAAACAATGGTGATCTGTCCACCATGTTAGAGAGTGTCGAACAATCGGTTTTAAAGATATTAATTGAGATATCTTCGTGTAATCCTTGCACCATTGATTCAGCATACAGAGCTGAAGAGGTCGCATGTGAAAACGAGCAAAGGGGATCGCGTCCGATGCAGCAGTCATAAGACCTAGAATTTCCATGCATAAGGCTACCGAAGGGAATGATTGTGACTGAAGGTTTCGACAAGCTGAAATCAATTTTAGACGTCTCTTGTCTGTTAAAGACAGAGTCATGGACACTGAATCCATCTGGAAACCCAGAAAGGTTACCCTTGTCTGAGGAATCAATGAACTTTTTGGTAAATTGATCCTCCAACCATGATCTTGAAGAAACAACACAAGTCGATTCGTATGAGATTCTGCTAAATGTAAAGACTGAGCAAGTACCAAGATATCGTCCAAATAAGGAAATACCACAATACCCTGTTCTCTGATTACAGACAGAAGGGCACCGAGAACCTTTGTAAAAATTCTTGGAGCTGTAGCTAGGCCAAACGGCAGAGCCACAAACTGGTAATGCTTGTCCAGAAAAGAGAATCTCAGGAACTGATAATGATCTGGATGAATCGGAATATGCAGATATGCATCCTGTAAATCTATTGTGGACATATAATTCCCTTGCTGAACAAAAGGCAAGATAGTCCTTACAGTTACCATCTTGAACGTTGGTATCCTTACATAACGATTCAATATTTTTAGATCCAGAACTGGTCTGAAGGAATTCTCCTTCTTTGGTACAATGAAGAGATTTGAATAAAACCACATCCCCTGTTCCGGAACTGGAACTGGCATAATTACTCCAGTCAACTCTAGATCTGAAACACATTTCAGAAATGCTTGAGCTTTTACTGGATTTACTGGGACACGGGAAAGAAAAAATCTCTTTGCAGGAGGTCTCATCTTGAAACCAATTCTGTACCCTTCTGAAACAATGTTCTGAATCCAAAGATTGTGAACAGAATTGATCCAAATTTCCTTGAAAAAACGTAACCTGCCCCCTACCAGCTGAGCTGGAATGAGGGCCGCACCTTCATGTGGACTTAGAAGCAGGCTTTGCCTTTCTAGCTGGCTTGGATTTATTCCAGACTGGAGATGGTTTCCAAACTGAAACTGCTCCTGAGGATGAAGGATCAGGCTTTTGTTCTTTGTTGAAACGAAAGGAACGAAAACGATTATTAGCCCTGTTTTTACCTTTAGATTTTTTATCCTGTGGTAAAAAAGTTCCTTTCCCACCAGTAACAGTTGAAATAATGGAATCCAACTGAGAACCAAATAATTTGTTACCCTGGAAAGAAATAGAAAGTAAAGTTGATTTAGAAGCCATATCAGCATTCCAAGTTTTAAGCCATAAAGCTCTTCTAGCTAAAATAGCTAGAGACATAAACCTGACATCAACTCTGATAATATCAAAAATGGCATCACAGATAAAATTATTAGCATGCTGTAGAAGAATAATAATATCATGAGAATCATGATGTGTTACTTGTTGCGCTAAAGTTTCCAACCAAAAAGTTGAAGCTGCAGCAACATCAGCCAAAGATATAGCAGGTCTAAGAAGATTACCTGAACACAGATAAGCTTTTCTTAGAAAGGATTCAATTTTGCTATCTAAAGGATCCTTAAACTAAGTACCATCTGACGTAGGAATAGTAGTATGTTTAGCAAGGGTAGAAATAGCCCCATCAACTTTAGGGATCTTGCCCCAAAATTCTAATCTGTCAGACGGCACAGGATATAATTGCTTAAAACGTTTAGAAGGAGTAAATGAATTACCCAATTTATCCCATTCTTTGGAAATTACTGCAGAAATAGCATTAGGAACAGGAAAAACTTCTGGAATAACCACAGGAGCTTTAAATACCTTATCCAAACGTTTAGAATTAGTATCAAGAGGACCAGAATCCTCTATTTCTAAAGCAATTAGTACTTCTTTAAGTAAAGAACGAATAAATTCCATTTTAAATAAATATGAAGATTTATCAGCATCAACCTCTGAAACAGAATCCTCTGAACCAGAAGAGTCATCAGAATCAGAATGATGATGTTCATTTAAAAATTCATCTGTAGGGAGAGAAGTTTTAAAAGATTTTTTACGTTTACTAGAAGGAGAAATAACAGACATAGCCTTCTTTATGGATTCAGAAATAAAATCTCTTATGTTATCAGGAACATTCTGCACCTTAGATGTTGAAGGAACTGCAACAGGCAATGGTACTTTACTAAAGGAAATATTATCTGCTTTAACAAGTTTGTCATGACAATCAATACAAACAACAGCTGGAGGAATAGCTACCAAAAGTTTACAGCAGATACACTTAGCTTTGGTAGATCCAGCACTAGACAGCGATTTTCCTGTAGTATCTTCTGACTCAGATGCAACGTGAGACATCTTGCAATATGTAAGAGAAAAAACAACATACAGGTATACCCCGCTCATACAGCGGGTTAGTGACCGGAGCCCCGCTGTAAAGTGAAAACCGCCTTAAAGTGAAACAAGGCAGTTTTAGCTTTCTTTTTACTTGCCAGTGTGTTTAAAAACTTGAAAACATGTTTGAACTAACTTATATTAGGGGTGCAATAGTGCTAGGTTTAGTTTAACACTAGCACAGCACAGTATTAAATAAATACTGTACCTGTAAAATAGTGACAATTACTAAAATTTGCCAGACTATAGTACTGAGACACAGATTGCACTGTAATGCTGTAAACAGAGTGAACTAAGCATAACAAAATGGTGCCAGTCACTTTTCTCGCAATCTCAAAATGATTACAGCACTGTTTCAAAATCACTGGAGGATGAACTTCAGCTCCACAAAGCGCTGTATTAGCGAAACGCTGTAAAGTGAAGCGCTGTAAAGTGAGGTATACCTGTATATATAAAGCAAAATTGATCAAATTCCTTAAATGACAGTTTCAGGAATGGGAAAAATGCCAAAGAACAAGCTTCTAGCAACCAGAAGCAATGAAAAATGAGACTTAAATAATGTGGAGACAAAAGCGACGCCCATATTTTTTCGCGCCAAATAAGACGCCCACATTATTTGGCGCCTAAATGCTTTTGGCGCCAAAAATGACGCCACATCCGGAACGCCGACATTTTTGGCGCAAAATAACGTCAAAAAATGACGCAACTTCCGGCGACACGTATGACGCCGGAAACGGAAAAAGAATTTTTGCGCCAAAAAAGTCCGCGCCAAGAATGACGCAATAAAATGAAGCATTTTCAGCCCCCGCGAGCCTAACAGCCCACAGGGAAGAGTCAAATTTTTGAAGGTAAGAAAAAATGATTAAATCAAATGCATTATCCCAAATATGAAACTGACTGTCTGAAAATAAGGAAAGTTGAACATTCTGAGTCAAGGCAAATAAATGTTTGAATACATATATTTAGAACTTTATAAACAAAGTGCCCAACCATAGCTTAGAGTGTCACAGAAAATAAGATTTACTTACCCCAGGACACTCATCTACATGTTTGTAGAAAGCCAAACCAGTACTGAAACGAGAATCAGCAGAGGTAATGGTATATATAAGAGTATATCGTCGATCTGAAAAGGGAGGTAAGAGATGAATCTCTACGACCGATAACAGAGAACCTATGAAATAGACCCCGTAGAAGGAGATCACTGCATTCAAATAGGCAATACTCTCCTCACATCCCTCTGACATTCACTGCACGCTGAGAGGAAAACCGGGCTCCAACTTGCTGCGGAGCGCATATCAACGTAGAATCTAGCACAAACTTACTTCACCACCTCCATCGGAGGCAAAGTTTGTAAAACTGAATTGTGGGTGTGGTGAGGGGTGTATTTATAGGCATTTTGAGGTTTGGGAAACTTTGCCCCTCGTGGTAGGAATGTATATCCCATACGTCACTAGCTCATGGACTCTTGCTAATTACATGAAAGAAATACCTTTATGTGTATGCATCTTTAACCCTTAATAAAAATTATTTAAAAAAAAACAAAAACAATAATTGCCGTTCCACTGTCTCAGCATGCACAGTTGCATCAGTCTGAGATGGAACCTGGCAAAGGGAATGATGTCCCTGCTGGACACCTTGAGACCAATAACCTCCATACACTGAGCCACAGAGGGCCTTAAGGAGGTCCGGAAGGCAAGAGATGCCGAAGCAAGCTTGCAACGTCTCTGGTCTGTTAGAAATAACCTCATGGATATGGAGTCTATTATAGTACCCAGGAATTCTACCCTGGTGCTCGGAATAGGAGAACTCTTTTCTATGTTAATCTTCTATCCATGAGATCCAAGAAGAGAGAGAAGAGATTTTGAATGGTCCTCCACCAGACGAAAAGAGTATCGTCCAAGTAGGGAACTACTGCTATACCCCGGGTTCTGGTAACGGCTAGAAGAGCCCCTAGAACCTTCGTAAAAATTCTTGGAGCAGTAGCTAGACCAAACAGAAGTGCGATGAACTGGTCCAGGAAGGCAAACCTTAGGAACTAGAAGTGGTCCTTGTGGATTGGAACGTGAAGGTAAGCATCCTTCAGATCTATAGTGGTCATGAACTATCCTTACTGAACTAAGGGAAGGATGGACTTTATCATCTCCATCTTTAACGAGGGGACGTTTAGAAATTTGTTTAGGCACTTTAGGTAGAGGATTGAGCGAAAAGTTCCCTCCTTCTTTGGGACCACGAAAAGGTTTGAATAGTATCCCAAACTTCTTTCTGCGATAGGTACCGGGACAATAACCCCTAAGGAGGACAGATCCCGCACGCACCCCAGAAAGGCTTCCCTCTTTTCTGGTCTGGAAGGCAGGCTTGAAAGGAGAAAAAATAAATTATGCTTACCTGATAACAATTTCCATTGTTACAAGGAGAGTCTACGGCTTCATTTATTACTTGTGGGAAATACAGAACCTGGCCACCAGGAGAAGGCAAAGACACCCCAGCCAAAGGCTTGAATACCTCTCTCACTTCCCCCATCCTGCAGTCATTCTGCAGAGGGAATAAGGAACAGTAAAAGAAATATCAGGGTATGAAAGGTGCCAGAAGAAAAAAACTAAAGAAATTTAGTTCCGCCCAAGGGAGAACCGGGCGGGGGCCGTGGACTCTCCTCGTAACGATGGAAATGAAATTATCAGGTAAGCATAATTTATGTTTTCCATCTAATACGAGGAGAGTCCACGATTTTATTCATTACTTGTGGGAATCAAATACTCAAGCTCTAGAGGCCACTGAATGAAAACGGGAGGGTAAAAACGAGGCGGACCCTATTCTGAGGGCACCACAGCCTGCAAAACCTTTCTCCCAAAAGCTGCTTCAGCCGAAGCAAAAACGTAAAATTTGTAAAACTTAGAAAAAGTATGTAAGGAGGACCAGGTAGCCGCCTTACAAATCTGCTCCATAGAGGCCTCATTCTTAAAGGCCCAAGAAGAACCTACAGCTCTACTTGAGTAAGCCGTAATCCTCTGAGGAGGCATATGTCCCGCTGCCTCATAAGTCAAGCGAATCATGCTCCTCAACCAAAAAGACAAGGAAGTGGAAGAAGCCTTCTGCCCTTTTCGCTTCCCCGAATAGACGACAAACAAAGCTGGAGTTTGTCTGAAATCCCTCGTAGCCTGAAGATAGAATTTCAAAGCTCGAACCACATCCAAGTTATGAAGTAACCGTTCCTTCGAAGAAGGTGGTTTAGGACACAAGGAAGGAACCACAATCTTCTGATTAATACTGCGATCAGACATCACCTTAGGGAGAAATCCCAGTCCAGTGCAAAGGACAACCTTATCAGCATGAAAAACTAGCAAAAACATAATTTATGTAAGAACTTACCTGATAAATTCATTTCTTTCATATTAGCAAGAGTCCATGAGCTAGTGACGTATGGGATATACATTCCTACCAGGAGGGGCAAAGTTTCCCAAACCTCAAAATGCCTATAAATACACCCCTCACCACACCCACAAATCAGTTTAACGCATAGCCAAGAAGTGGGGTGATAAGAAAAAAGTGTGAAAGCATAAAAAATAAGGAATTGGAATAATTGTGCTTTATACAAAAAAATCATAACCACCACAAAAAAGGGTGGGCCTCATGGACTCTTGCTAATATGAAAGAAATGAATTTATCAGGTAAGTTCTTACATAAATTATGTTTTCTTTCATGTAATTAGCAAGAGTCCATGAGCTAGTGACGTATGGGATAATGACTACCCAAGATGTGGATCTTCCACGCAAGAGTCACTAGAGAGGGAGGGATAAAATAAAGACAGCCAATTCCGCTGAAAAAAATCCACACCCAAATAAAGTTTAAATCTTATAATGAAAAAAACTGAAATGATAAGCAGAAGAATCAAACTGAAACAGCTGCCTGAAGTACTTTTCTACCAAAAACTGCTTCAGAAGAAGAAAACACATCAAAATGGTAGAATTTAGTAAAAGTATGCAAAGAAGACCAAGTTGCTGCTTTGCAAATCTGATCAACCGAAGCTTCATTCCTAAACGCCCAGGAAGTAGAAACTGACCTAGTAGAATGAGCTGTAATCCTTTGAGGCGGAGTTTCACCCGACTCGATATAAGCATAATGAATTACAGATTTCAACCAAGATGCCAAAGAAATGGCAGAGGCCTTCTGACCTTTCCTAGAACCGGAAAAGATAACAAATAGACTTTCGGAAAGTCTTAGTAGCTTCAACATAATATTTCAAAGCTCTAACTACATCCAAAGAATGCAATGATCTCTCCTTAGAATTCTTAGGATTAGGACATAATGAAGGAACCACAATTTCTCTACTAATGTTGTTAGAATTCACAACCTTAAGTAAAAATTTAAAAGAAGTTCGCAACACCGCCTTATCCTGATGAAAAATCAGAAAAGGAGACTCACAAGAAAGAGCAGATAATTCAGAAACTCTTCTAGCAGAAGAGATGGCCAAAAGAAACAAAACTTTCCAAGAAAGTAATTTAATGTCCAATGAATGCATAGGTTCAAACGGAGGAGCTTGAAGAGCCCCCAGAACCAAATTCAAACTCCAAGGAGGAGAAATTGACTTAATAACAGGTTTTATACGAACCAAAGCTTGTACAAAACAAACAATATCAGGAAGATTAGCAATCTGTCTGTGAAAAAGAACAGAAAGAGCAGAGATTTGACCTTTCAAGGAACTTGCAGACAAACCTTTATCCAAACCATCCTGAAGAAACTGTAAAATTCTCGGAATTCTAAAAGAATGCCAGGAAAAATTATGAGAAAAACACCAAGAAATGTAAGTCTTCCAGACTCGATAATATATCTTCCTAGATACAGATTTACGAGCCTGTAACATAGTTTTAATCACAGAGTCAGAGAAACCTCTTTGACTAAGAATCAAGCGTTCAATCTCCATACCTTCAAATTTAAGGATTTGAGATCCTGATGGAAAAAAAGGACCTTGCGACAGAAGGTCTGCTCTTAACGGAAGAGTCCACGGTTGGCAAGAGGCCATCCGGACAAGATCCGCATACCAAAACCTGTGAGGCCATGCTGGAGCCACCAGCAGAACAAACGAGCATTCCTTTAGAATCTTGGAGATTACTCTTGGAAGAAGAACTAGAGGCGGAAAGATATAGGCAGGATGATACTGCCAAGGAAGTGACAATGCATCCACTGCTTCCCGCTTGAGGATCCCTGGATCTGGACAGATACCTGGGAAGATTCTTGTTTAGATGAGAGGCCATCAGATCTATTTCTGGAAGTCCCCACATTTGAACAATCTGAAGAAATACCTCTGGGTGAAGAGACCATTCGCCCGGATGTAACGTTTGGCGACTGAGATAATCCGCTTCCCAATTGTCTATACCTGGGATATGAACCGCAGAAACTAGACAGGAGCTGGATTCCGCCCATACCAGTATTCGAGATACTTCTTTCATAGCCAGAGGACTGTGAGTCCCTCCTTGATGATTGATGTATGCCACAGTTGTGACATTGTCTGTCTGAAAGCAAATGAACGATTCTCTCTTTAGAAGAGGCCATGACTGAAGAGCTCTGAAAATTGCACGGAGTTCAGCATACAGAGCTGAAGAGGTCGCATGTGAAAACGAGCAAAGGGGATCGCGTCCGATGCAGCAGTCATAAGACCTAGAATTTCCATGCATAAGGCTACCGAAGGGAATGATTGTGATTGAAGGTTTTGACAAGCTGAGATCAATTTTTGACGTCTCTTGTCTGTCAGAGACAGAGTCAAGGACGCTGAATCTATCTGGAAACCTAAAAAGGTTACCCTTGTCTGAGGAATCAATGAACTTTTTGGTAAATTGATCCTCCAACCATGATCTTGAAGAAACAACACAAGTCGATACGTATGAGATTATGCTAAATGTGAAGACTGAGCAAGTACCAAAGATATCGTCCAAATAAGGAAATACCACAATACCCTGTTCTCTGATTACAGACAGAAGGGCACCGAGAACCTTTGTAAAAATTCTTGGAGCTGTTGCTAGGCCAAACGGCAGAGCCACAAACTGGTAATGCTTGTCTAGGAAAGAGAATCTCAGAAACTGAAAGTGATCTGGATGAATCGGAATATGCAGATATGCATCCTGTAAATCTATTGTGGACATATAATGCCCGTGCTGAACAAAAGGCAGGATAGTCCTTATAGTTACCATTTTGAATGTTGGTATCCTTACATAACGATTCAATATTTTTAGATCCAGAACTGGTCTGAAGGAATTCTCCTTCTTTGGTACAATGAAGAGATTTGAATAAAACCCCAGCCCCTGTTCCAGAACTGGAACTGGCATAATTACTCCAGCCAACTCTAGATCTGAAACACATTTCAGAAATGCTTGAGCCTTCGCTGGATTTACTGGGACACGGGAAAGAAAAAATCTCTTTGCAGGAGGCCTTATTTTGAAGCCAATTCTGTACCCTTCTGAAACAATGTTTTGAATCCAAAGATTGTGAATTGATTTGATCCAAATTTCTTTGAAAAATCGTAATCTGCCCCCTACCAGCTGAGCTGGAATGAGGGCCGCACCTTCATGTGGACTTGGGAGCTGACTTAGGTTTTCTAAAAGGCTTGGATTTATTCCAGACTGGAGATGGTTTCCAAACTGACACCGCTCCTGTGGGTGAAGGATCAGGCTTTTGTTCCTTATTGTGACGAAAGGAACGAAAATGATTATTAGACCTAAATTTACCCTTAGATTTTTTATCCTGTGGTAAAAAAGTTCCTTTCTCTCCAGTAACAGTTGAGATAATAGAATCCAACTGAGAACCAAATAATTTATTACCCTGGAAAGAAAGGGAAAGCAAAGTTTACTTGGAAGACATATCAGCATTCCAAGTTTTAAGCCATAAAGCTCTTCTAGCTAAAATAGCTAGAGACATATACCTGACATCAACTCTAATGATATCAAAGATGGCATCACAAATAAAGTTATTAGCATGTTGAAGAAGATTAACAATGCTATGAGAATTACGATCTGTTACTTGTTGCGCTAAAGCTTCTAACCAAAAAGTTGAAGCTGCAGCAACATCCACTAAAGATATAGCAGGAGATTTAAAAACCTTATTTAAACGTTTAGATTTAGTATCAAGAGGACCAGAATCCTCTATTTCTAATGCAATTAAGACCTCTTTAAGTAAAGAACGAATAAATTCCATTTTGAATAAATATGAGGATTTATCAGCATCAACCTCTGAAACAGAATCCTCTGAACCAGAGGAACCACTATTAGAATCAGAATGATGATTTTCATTTAAAAATTCATCTGAAAAATGAGAAGTTTTAAAAGACCGTTTACGTTTACTAGAAGGGGGAATAACAGACATAGCCTTCTTAATGGATTTAGAAACAAAATCTCTTATGTTAACAGGAACACTCTGAGTATTAGATGTTGACGGAACCGCAACAGGTAATGTAACATTACTAAAGGAAATATTATCTGCATTAACAAGTTTGTCATGACATTCATTACAAACAACAGCTGGAGGAACAGATACCACAAGTTTACAACAGATACACTTAACTTTGGTAGATCCAGCACCAGGCAGCGTCTTTCCAGCAGTATCTTCTGACTCAGTGTCAATCTGGGACATCTTGCAATATGTAATAGAAAAAACAACATATAAAGCAAAATCTATCAAATTCCTTAAATGACAGTTTCAGGAATGGGAAAAAATGCCAGTGAACAAGCTTCCAGCAACCAGAAGCAATAAATAATGAGACTTAAATAATGTGGAGACAAAAATGACGCCCATATTTTTTTAGCGCCAAAAAAGACGCCCACATTATTTGGCGCCTAAATGCTTTTGGCGCCAAAAATGACGCCACATCCGGAACGCCGACACTTGGCGCAAAAAAAACGTCAAAAATGACGCAACTTCCGGCGACACGTATGATGCCGGAAAGCGAAAAAAAAATTTGCGCCAAAAAAGTCCGCGCCAAGAATGACGCAATAAAATGAAGCATTTTCAGCCCCCGCGAGCCTAACAGCCCACAGGGAAAAAAAGTCAAATTTTAAGGTAAGAAAAAAATTGATTTATTCATATGCATTATCCCAAATATGAAACTGACTGTCTGAAATAAGGAACGTTGAACATCCTGAGTCAAGGCAAATAAATGTTTGAATACATATATTTAGAACTTTATATAAAAGTGCCCAACCATAGCTTAGAGTGTCACAGAAAATAAGACTTACTTACCCCAGGACACTCATCTACATGTAGTAGAAAGCCAAACCAGTACTGAAACGAGAATCAGCAGAGGTAATGGTATATATAAGAGTATATCGTCGATCTGAAAAGGGAGGTAAGAGATTAATCTCTACGACCAATAACAGAGAACCTATGAAATAGACCCCGTAGAAGGAGATCATTGAATTCAAATAGGCAATACTCTCCCCACATCCCTCTGACATTCACTGCACGCTGAGAGGAAAACCGGGCTCCAACCTGCTGCTGAGCGCATATCAACGTAGAATCTAGCACAAACTTACTTCACCACCTCCATAGGAGGGAAAGTTTGTAAAACTGATTTGTGGGTGTGGTGAGGGGTGTATTTATAGGCATTTTGAGGTTTGGGAAACTTTGCCCCTCCTGGTAGGAATGTATATCCCATACGTCACTAGCTCATGGACTCTTGCTAATTACATGAAAGAAAAAAACATTGCAAGGCTGCTAATTCAGACATTCTGCACGCCGAAGCAATGGCCAGTAGAAAAAGAACCTTCCAAGACAGTCTTAATGTCAAGAAAATGCATAGGCTCGAACGGAGGCCCCTGCAAAACCTTCAGAACCGAATTCAAACTTCAAAGAGGAGCAGAATGTCTAAACACAGGCCTGATCCTGGACAGAGCCTGAACAAAAGACTGAATATCAGGGAGCTCAGCGAGCTTCTTGTGCAACAGCACCAATAGAGCAGAAATCTGTCCCCTTAAGGAACTGGTGGCAAGTCCCTTCTCTAGACCGTCCTGGAGGAAGGAAAGAATTCTCGATACCCTGACCTTATGACAGGAATATCCACGAGATTCACACCAGAGTAAGTAGGTCCTCCACACCTTATGATAGATGTGACGAGTGACCGGCTTTCTGGCTTGAATGAGAGTATCAATCACCCTCTCAAAAAAAACCAAAAAAACCTTTTGGCTAAGACTAAGCGTTCAATCTCCATGCAGTCAGCCTCAGAGAATCCAGATTCTGATGCACAAAGGGGAACTGTACCAGCAGATCCCTGCTAGATCCTTAAACCACGCGGCCACCATGGAGCAATAAGAATAGTTGATGCTTGCTCTTGTTTGATGCGTGCCACTACACAAGGTATAAGTGGTAACGGTGGAAATATGTACACTAGGTTGAAACCCCAATTACCTCCATGCACCGGGCCACTGATGGCCTTGAGGAGGATTGGAGGGCAAGACAGCTGGAGACAATCTTGCAATGTCTCTTGTCTGTTAGGAAAATCTTCATGGCAATGGAGTCTATTATCGTGCCCAGGAACTCCACTCTGGTACTGGGGACCAGAGAACTCTTTCCTGAATTTACCATCCATCCATGAGATTGCAGAAGAAGTAGTAGAGCACTTGAGTGGTCCTCTGCCAGCTGGGAGGACGGAGTCTGAACCAGAATGTCGTCCAGATAAGGAGCCACTGCTATTCCTATGGATCTCACAGAACCTTTGTGAAGATTCTTGGAGCAGTAGCCAGCCCGAAGGGAAGAGCTACAAACTGGAAGTGCTGATCCAGAAAGGTGAACCTTAAGAATCTGAAGTGATCCTTGTGTACTGGTACATGAAGGTAGGTGTCCTTCAAAGTCTATCGTAGTCATAAACTGACCCTCTTGAACCAGGGGCAGTATAGATAGACCTTATTGTCTCTATCTTTAACGATGGAACCGATAGAAACTGGTTTAGGCACCTTAGGTCTAGAATCAAGCGAAACGTGCCCTCCTTCTTTGGTACCACGAAAAGGTTTGAATAGTACCCTAGACCCCTTTCTGCTAGAGGTAACAGTACAATTACTGCTAGAGAGGAGAGATCCCTCACGCACTCTAGAAAGGCAATCCGTTTCTCTGGATTTGATTAGAGATTTGACAAGAGGAATCTGCCCCTGGGAGGTTGAGTTTTGAAACCTATCCTGTAACCCTGGGTAACAACTTCCAGAACCCAAGGATACTGAACATCTCTCAATCTAACTTCCTTGAAAAATGAGAGTCTGCCCCTACGAGATCCACAGACAGATTGGGGGCCACCCCTTAATGCTGATTTTGTCTCGGCAGGCTTCTTGCTCTGCTTGGCTTTATTCCAAGGCTGAGAGGGTTTCCAAAGATCCCTTGGACTGCTCGTTCTTCGCGGCAGGTTGCTGTCGTTGGGAATTAGGACCCTTAGGTTTGTTCTTCTTATCCTGCGGTAGAAAGGCACCCTTGCCACCCGTGACCGTGGATATAATCGAGTCCAAGCCTGCACCGAAAAGAATCTTCCCTTTAAACAGAAGGGAAAGGATTTGGACATCATGTCAGCAGACCACGACTTCAACCACAGGGCCCTCCGGCCCAGCACAAAAAAGCCTGATGTCTTGGCATTCAAGCGGATAATCTGCATATCAGCATCACAAATAAACAAATTAGCTACCCTCAAGGCCTTAATCCTTTCATGTATCTCATTGAGGGGAGTCTCCACCTCGATCATTTCTGACAGAGTCTCACACCAATAGGTAGCAGATCCCGCAACCCCCGCAACCACGGCTGCAGGTTGAAAAACAAACCCTGTGTGCTGAATCATTTTTCTTAACAGGGTCTCTAATTTCTTATCCATGGGTTCCTTAAACGACAAAGTATCATCATGCGGGACAGTGGTGCGTTTAGCGAGCATGGACATAGCTCCATCCACTTTAGGGACAGATCCCCACAATTCTAGCTGAGAATCTGGAACCGGGAAGAATTTTTTAAACAAAGAAGAAGGGGAGAAAAGGACGAGCCAAGTCTCTTCCAACTATTCTTAATAATATTTGCCATCTTTACAGGAACCGGGAAAGTCTGGGGCACTACCCTGTCCTCATAAACTTTACCACGCTTAGGAATAGAAGGTTCCGCCAGTAACTTCGGTTCTGGAACCTCTAGAGTCGCTAACACCTCTTAATAAAAAGCGTAAGTTCTTCATCCTAAACCTAAAGTCTGGTTCCTCCGCAGCTGGAGGTTTAGTGGTCGCAGATTCCGACCCAGTGAGAGAGTCCTCCGAAGTATCGGAATCCTCAGCATCAGCGGATAATCTAGTCTCAGATATATCCAACGGAGTAGATGACCCCTGGGAAGGATAGCAATGTTTAACCTTTTGCTTGGCCTGGCGAGGTAAACCACTAATGACCACAGATACCGCAGTTTGTAACTGTTCAGCAAAATCGGACGGCAACGTGGCCCCTCCCACAGGAGGATTAGATGTGCACTGTGGAGCTGCATGTGTAATCGGAGATGAATGTAAGGAACGCACCTCACGGGACGGAGACCCCTCAGAGGTGGACGGCTCAGTTGTACTAAACATCTTATTTCTTTTAGATATCACTATTTTATCGGGGCATGTGGAACATAGTTGAGCAGGCAGGTATACCGAAGCCTCCTCACAATAAATACAGGCATTAGATTTAGGTAAAGAGGGAGTACCCGCTAAAATATCAGTCCTCCATAGCTTGTGCCTTTAATAAGGACTAGAGAAAAGATTAAACGGCACCTTTATACTCCCAATGGTCGGGGCACTCACCACCTCCTATGACCCAGGCCCACAGAGAATTTGTTTTCATCTCCTGCAACCGACGGTCAGGAAAAGAAGAGAATGAGGCCACACCTGGTCACATGGGGTACCATGCAGGACCGCCACTGCAGCCAAGAAAAAGGAAATTTATGCTTACCTGATAAATTTATTTCTTTTTCGATACAATGAGTCCACAGATTTTATCCTTACTTGTGGGATTACGCCTCCTGGTCAGCAGGAGGAGGCAAAAAACACCACAGCAGAGCTATATAAATAGCTCCTCCCTTCCCTCCCAACCCAGTCATTCGACCGAAGTTAGGAAGAGAAAGGAAAAACCAAGGTGCAGAGGTGTCTGAAGTTTAACAAAAAATATAATAACCTGTCTCATAAAACAGGGTGGGCCGTGGACTCATCATATCGAAAAAGAAATAAATTTATCATCAGGTAAGCATAAATTTCCTTTTCAAGATACGATGAGTCCACGGATTTCATCCTTACTTGTGGGATACAATACCAAAGCTATAGTACACGGATGAAACGGGAGGGACAAGACAGGGAACCTAAACGAAAGGCACCGCAGCTTAAAAAAAACCTCAGTTGAGGCAAAAGGAGCCTCAGTTGAGGCAAAAGTATCAAAGTTGTAAAATATGGAAAAAAATGTGAAGAGACGACCAAGTCGAAGCCTTGCAAATCTGTTCAACAGAAGCATCATCTTTGAATGTCCATGAGGAAGCCACAGCCCTAGTGGAATGAGCCTCAATCCATTCAGGAGGCTGCTGTCCAGCAGTCTCATATGCAAAGCGGATGATACTCTTCAGCCAAAAAGAAATAGAGGTAGCCGTAGCTTTTTGACCCCAACGTGTCCCAGAAAAAACAACAAACAATGAAAATGAATGCCAAACTTCAACACTCCTTCCCCAGAAGAAGGATTAGGATACAAGAAAGGAACAACAATTTCCAAATTAATTTTCTCCACAGAAATAACCTTAGGAAGAAAACCAAGTATAGGTCATAACATCACCTTATCCAAAGAAAAATAAGGCAAGGCAAATTTATATGGTAATGCAGAAAACTCAAACACTCTTCGAGCAGAAGAAATGACAACAAAAAACCAGAATTTATGCTTACCTGATAAATTACTTTCTCCAACGGTGTGTCCGGCCCACGGCGTCATCCATAACTTGTGGGAATATTCTCTTCCCCAACAGGAAATGGCAAAGAGCACAGCAAAAGCTGTCCATATAGTCCCTCCCAGGTACCGCCCCCCCAGTCATTCGACCGACGGTTAGGAGAAAAAAAGGAGAAACTATAGGGTGCCGTGGTGACTGTAGTGTATAGAGAAAGAAAATTTTCAAACCTGATTAAAAAACCAGGGCGGGCCGTGGACCGGACACACCGTTGGAGAAAGTAATTTATCAGGTAAGCATAAATTCTGTTTTCTCCAACATTGGTGTGTCCGGTCCACGGCGTCATCCATAACTTGTGGGAACCAATACCAAAGCTTTAGGACACGGATGAAGGGAGGGAGCAAATCAGGTTACCTAAACAGAAGGCACCACGGCTTGCAAAACCTTTCTCCCAAAAATAGCCTCCGAAGAAGCAAAAGTATCAAATTTGTAAAATTTGGCAAAAGTGTGCAGAGAAGACCAAGTCGCTGCCTTACATATCTGATCAACAGAAGCCTCATTCTTGAAAGCCCATGTGGAAGCCACAGCCCTAGTAGAGTGAGCTGTGATTCGTTCAGGAGGCTGCCGTCCAGCAGTCTCATAAGCAAATCGGATGATGCTTTTCAGCCAGAAAGAGAGGTAGCAGTAGCTTTTTGTCCTCTCCTCTTACCCGAATAAACAAACAAACAAAGAAGAAGTTTGTCTGAAATCCTTTGTTGCTTCTAAATAGAACTTTAAAGCACGGACTACATCTAAATTGTGTAACAAACGTTCCTTCTTTGAAACTGGATTCAGACACAAAGAAGGAACAACTATTTCCTGGTTAATGTTCTTGTTGGAAACAACTTTTGGAAGAAAACCAGGCTTGGTACGTAAAAAAACCTTATCTGAATGGAACACCAGATAGGGAGGGTCACACTGCAAAGCAGACAATTCAGAAACTCTTCTAGCAGAAGAAATAGCAAGCAAAAACAAAACTTTCCAAGATAGTAACTTGATATCTATGGAATGTAAGGGTTCAAACGGAACCCCTTGAAGAACTGAAAGAACTAAATTTAGACTCCAGGGAGGAGTCAAGGGTCTGTAAACAGGCTTGATTCTAACCAAAGCCTGTACAAAAGCTTGCACATCTGGCACAGCTGCCAGTCGTTTGTGTAACAAGACAGATAAAGCAGAAATCTGTCCTTTTAGAGAACACGCTGACAATCCCTTATCCAAACCCTCTTGGAGAAAGGAGAGGATCCAAGGAATTTTAATCTTACTCCAGGAGAATCCCTTGGATTCACACCAACAAATATATCTTTTCCATATTTTATGGTAAATCTTTCTAGTCACAGGTTTTCTGGCTTGGACCAGAGTATCTTTCACTGAATCTGAAAACCCACGCCTGGATAAAATCAAGCGTTCAATTTCCAAGCAGTCAGCTACAGAGAAACTAGATTTGGATGTTCGAATGGACCTTGTACTAGAAGATCCTGTCTCAAAGGTAGCTTCCATGGTGGAGCCGATGACATATTCACCAGGTCTGCATACCAAGTCCTGCGTGGCCACGCAGGAGCTATCAGAATCACCGAGGCCTTCTCCTGTTTGATCCTGGCTACAAGCCTGGGAAGGAGAGGGAACGGTGGAAACGCATAAGCTAGGTTGAACGACCAAGGCGCCACTAATGCATCCACTAGAGTCGCCTTGGGATCCCTGGATCTGGACTAGTAGCAAGGAATCTTGAAGTTCTGACGAGACGCCATCAGATCCATGTCCGGAATGCCCCATAATTGAGTCAACTGGGCAAACACCTCCGGGTGAAGCTCCCACTCCCCCGGATGGAAAGTCTGACGACTCAGATAATCCGCCTCCCAGTTGTCTACTCCTGGGATGTGAATTGCAGATAGGTGGCAGGAGTGATCCTCCGCCCATTTGATGATTTTGGACACCTCTCTCATCGCCAAGGAACTCCTTGTTCCCCCCTGATGGTTGATGTAAGCTACAGTCGTCATGTTGTCTGACTGGAATCTTATGAATCCGGCCTTCGCTAGTTGAGGCCAAGCCCGGAGAGCATTGAATATCGCTCTCGGTTCCAGGATGTTTATCGGGAGAAGAGACTCTTCCCGAGACCATAGACCCTGAGCTCTCAGGGAATCCCAGACCGCGCCCCAGCCTAATAGACTGGCGTCGGTCGTGACAATGACCCACTCTGGTCTGCGGAAACTCATTCCTTGGGACAGGTGATCCTGGGTCAACCACCAACGGAGTGAGTCTCTGGTCATCTGGTCTACTTGAATCGTTGGAGACAAGTCTGTATAGTCCCATTCCACTGCTTGAGCATGCACAGTTGTAATGGTCTTAGATGAATTCGAGCAAAAGGAACTATGTCCATTGCTGCAACCATCAGCCCTACTACTTCCATGCACTGAGCTATGGAAGGCTGCAGAATAGAGTGAAGAACTTGACAAGCGTTTAAAAGCTTTGACTTTCTGACATCTGTCAGGAAGATCTTCATTTCTAAAGAATCTATTATTGTTCCCAAAAAGGGAACTCTTGTCGACGGAGACAGGGAACTCTTTTCTACGTTCACCTTCCACCCGTGAGATCTGAGAAAGGCTAGAACAATGTCTGTATGAGCCTTTGCTTTGGAAAGAGACGACGCTTGGATTAGAATGTCGTCCAGATAAGGTGCCACTGCAATACCCCTTGGTCTTAGGACTGCCAGAAGGGACCCGAGCACCTTTGTGAAAATCCTTGGAGCAGTGGCTAGCCCGAATGGGAGAGCCACGAACTGGTAATGTTTGTCCAGAAAGGCGAACCTTAGGAACTGATGATGATCTTTGTGGATAGGAATATGTAGATATGCATCCTTTAAATCCACGGTAGTCATAAATTGACCCTCCTGAATTGTAGGTAAAATTGTTCAAATGGTTTCCATTTTGAACGATGGAACTCTGAGAAATTTGTTTAGAATTTTTAAATCCAGAATTGGTCTGAAAGTTCCCTCTTTTTTGGGAACTACAAACAGATTTGAGTAAAACCCCTGACCTTGTTTCACAGTTGGAACTGGGTGTATCACTCCCATCTTTAACAGGTCTTCTACACAATGTAAGAATGCCTGTCTCTTTATTTGGTTTGAAGATAAGCGAGACATGTGGAACCTTCCCTTTGGGGGTAGTTCCTTGAATTCTAGAAGGTAACCCTGAGAGACTATTTCTAGTGCCCAGGGATCCTGAACATCTCTTGCCCAAGCCTGAGCAAAGAGAGAGAGTCTTCCCCCTATTAGATCCGGTCCCGGATCGGGGGCTACCCCTTCATGCTGTTTTGGTAGCAGCAGCAGGCTTCTTGGCCTGTTTACCCTTGTTCCAGCCTTGTATTGGTTTCCAAGCTGGTTTAGTCTGGGAAGCGTTACCCTCTTGTCTAGAGGCTGCCAAGTTGGAAGCCGGTCCGTTTCTGAAATTGCGAAAGGAACGAAAATTGGACTTATTCTTAGCCTTAAAAGGCCTATCTTGTGGGAGGGCATGGCCCTTTCCCCCAGTGATGTCTGAAATAATCTCTTTCAATTCTGGCCCAAAAAGGGTCTTACCTTTGAAAGGGATATTAAGCAATTTTGTCTTGGAAGATACATCCGCCGACCAAGACTTTAGCCAGAGCGCTCTGTGCGCCACAATTGCAAACCCTGAATTTTTCGCCGCTAACCTCGCTAATTGCAAAGCGGCGTCTAAAATAAAGGAATTAGCTAACTTAAGTGCGTGAATTCTGTCCATGACTTCCTCATACGGAGTCTCCCTACTGAGCGACTTTTCCAGTTCCTCGAACCAGAACCACGCCGCTGTAGTGACAGGAATAATGCACGAAATAGGTTGAAGGAGGTAACCTTGCTGTACAAAAACAGAATTTATGTTTACCTGATAAATTACTTTCTCCAACGGTGTGTCCGGTCCACGGCGTAATCCTTACTTGTGGGATATTCTCTTCCCCAACAGGAAATGGCAAAGAGCCCAGCAAAGCTGGTCACATGATCCCTCCTAGGCTCCGCCTACCCCAGTCATTCGACCGACGTAAAGGAGGAATATTTGCATAGGAGAAACCATATGATACCGTGGTGACTGTAGTTAAAGAAAATAAATTATCAGACCTGATTAAAAAAACCAGGGCGGGCCGTGGACCGGACACACCGTTGGAGAAAGTAATTTATCAGGTAAACATAAATTCTGTTTTCTCCAACATAGGTGTCTCCGGTCCACGGCGTCATCCTTACTTGTGGGAACCAATACCAAAGCTTTAGGACACGGATGAAGGGAGGGAGCAAATCAGGTCACCTAAATGGAAGGCACCACGGCTTGCAAAACCTTTCTCCCAAAAATAGCCTCAGAAGAAGCAAAAGTATCAAACTTGTAAAATTTGGTAAAAGTGTGCAGTGAAGACCAAGTCGCTGCCTTACATATCTGATCAACAGAAGCCTCGTTCTTGAAGGCCCATGTGGAAGCCACAGCCCTAGTGGAATGAGCTGTGATTCTTTCAGGAGGCTGCCGTCCGGCAGTCTCATAAGCCAATCTGATGATGCTTTTAATCCAAAAAGAGAGAGAGGTAGAAGTTGCTTTTTGACCTCTCCTTTTACCAGAATAAACAACAAACAAGGAAGATGTTTGTCTAAAATCCTTTGTAGCACTC